>NC_084597.1:43472130-43567130 GCF_033807715.1 Cololabis saira | reverse complement strand
CTCCACCATCATCATCATCACCATCACCATCATCACCATCACCATCACCATCATCATCATCATCATCATCACCATCATCACCATCACCATCACCATCATCATCATCATCATCATCACAACCTCCACCCTCAATCTGAACCCCAAAATCGACCACCACTGCGTTTTCTAAGAAGGAATAAAAGCAATGATGTTATTTAATCAAAGCCTGAAACATCAAAAACAACAACACGTTACAGTCTCAGTTTTCCAACAGCCCTTAAATGAACCGTGTGATAAATGGGTCAGATAAGAAGAAAGTAAAGTTATTAAATCAACTTGCGACTTAGTTGTGTTTATTGAGCTAGCGGGTATTCACACTCCTCACCCTCCCTGGTGAGGTCCCTGCAGGGGAGCAGGAGAAGAGGGTCCACGCGATAGCAGAGCTTCAGATCCAGGGGGAATGATGCTGGTTCTGTCCGGGCCTGGATACTCAGTCCATTGCTGTGAGACATTTAATCCGGTACAAATGAGAATTTGGTCCACATTGATGGTAGTACATCAGATTTGCTTCGAGTTCTGTTCTGAGCTTTAATGGACAGAGTTTCAAGGCACAGGCCGGAAGGTGTCGAGATTTCATTTCTGCTTTATTGTGGATGACCAGGTTCTGCTGGCATCATCAGGAGGGCTCTTTCACCCCGTACTGGACCGGTTCACAGTCAGGTGTGAAGTGGTGGTGATGAGAGTCAGAACCTCCGAATCTGAGGCAGTGGTTCTCAGTCGGAAAAGGCTGGAATGTCCTGTCCAAGTCTACAGTGTAGGAGATTATCACTGAGACTTTCTCAAGGTTGAGGGAAGAGTGGAACAGGGCATTGACAGGTTGATAGATACGGCATCTATAGACTTTTTACTGGTCTGAGGTGGTGACGAGACAGTTTGGCCAAAACACAAGACTCTGTTTTTGACCATGTTCCTACACCACTGTCGCCCGCTTCCTTACAGTGAGTTAGCAAGTTAGCTGGGTCCAGTGTTGCCCCCTTAACTATTTTGTCGCTGTATTTAGCGAGTTTTGAGACCCCTCCAGTGACTGTTTTTCAAAAAGCGACTGGCGACAAATCTAGTGACTTTTTCAGGTGTTATTGTAATAATTTGGAGACTATCCCATCGCTCTTACTCTTGTTAGCGAGCAGCTGGTTCTGTTGCAGGCCTCTCCCTCTTACCAAAAGTGCCCTCAGGACCCCCGGTCCTGGTACAGCAGCTTCTCTTAGTTGCAGTCACGGCAGGTAACTTTAAACCTCTCCACATCCAGACTGTCTGCAAATGAAGGGCGCAACTATTACCTAGGATAGGTAAACGCTACCTGTGCACCCCTGACACGAGTGTTGTTGCAGAAAGAGTATTTGCTACCGCAGGTGATACAGCAACAGCACAGCGACACAATCTTACTCCTGAACGTATTGATTAGCTTTTATTTCTGAAGTACAACTTGGCTACTTTTAAAAGACAATAGTTGCTTTCATAAAACTTTCACAACTGTATCTTATTTTCATTGAAAGACAATTCAAAGATGTCATAAGATGTAAAACATAAACCTTTACATTTTCTTTTCAAGTATACTATTGTGATTCCATTCAGGCATAATAATGTTTAATAATAATGTATTTTTACTATTTTATCATGTTTTATTTTACTCATTGTGCAGCACTTTGTTAACCTTGTTGTTTTTAAAATGTGCTATACAAATAAAGTGGATTGGATTGGATTGGAATGTTAAAAATACCTTTTATTTGAAGAAGTTCTTATTTTGATGTGCATTTGGGTGGTAAAGGGGATATGTGACTTGGTGGCACTCGTTGCATGTTGCATGAGACAGTCTGCAGAAGTCATGTCACCCACACTGTTAACGCCACAGAGGCAATGCCGTGAGTAAATAAACAATTGTTGCAATCATAAGTTTAAATTGAAAATGAGTTAAAAAGAGTTAAAAAGGTTATTGAAAAGTTAAGTTTAAAAAGGTTGTAATTTTTGTATTTTATATAAAGAGAGCACCTGATTGTCTATATAGTGATACATCTTGTTTTTTGTATTCTAGTTTTCACTCTGTCTTTGTAAGAAGACATAAAAGCTACATTAAACGAGCATGAGGCTCCTTTTAAGAAATTAGACTCTCTAGCGCCACCCTTCACCACGACGGCCGTCGGGGGTACTGCAGCCAACAGTGAAGCCGGCACGGGAGAACGGGGAGAACGTGCATGCAGCGTCATGTGACGTCACATCCACACGACAGCGCGGGAAATTCGGCCTCCGAATTGCAGCACATTTAGCAGCACACAGTCTGTTCAAGGCAACGGAGAGATACACTAGAGGACTCATTCTTTTGGGTTTGGAACGCTTCATCTGACATTATTACTAGAAAACTTAAAACATATACGAATATTTTTTCATAAATCCTGCCTCAAGCTCCTTTAAAGAGCCTGTAAAGCTGTAAAGCCTTTGCCTCCTCCCGTGGTCATGGGCCCGGGGCTTCCCTCTATCGCTCGCTGGGAGGAGGAGGGGCTTGCTGGTGGGGGGTTTCCTCCCGCCCTCTTCTGGTCCTCCGTTGGCCTGCTGGTGGCCTGGGTTTGGGTTTTTTCCCTGTCAACTTCTGGTCTCTCGGGTGGCGTGGTTGTGCCCTCCCTCCTCCACTGTGGTTGCAGTTCAGGTAAAGCCTTGTTTTCACTTTGCACAAACACAATTACTCACTCACCAACATACTCACCCCACAGTTTTGGGGGACAGATAATTGCAGCAGCCTAGTCTTGATTTCGTTTTAGAGACCTGAAAGGTTTGCTGTTTGTGTCTCTGCCTGTTCCCGTTTCTGTTTGTTTGTTTTCTCTCTTGCAGATTCCAAAGGCTTGTGTGCCCGTTATGTGTTTTCCTGTTTTCCTCTCATATCAGACTTGCAGCGGATGCCGCCCGCTACAACCCTATCGCTTAAGTGGAATGACATTTCTGTGTTTCGTCTGAGTTATTTATTTGCCGTAGCTCTGTTACCCCCTGTGCTAACATTAACTGCTATTATGCTGCAAACACATCCCGGTAAATACTTAAATAAATAAATAATATTACCACAATTACCTCTAAGAGTGTGTCTCAACATCCCCAGTATAATTATTCACATACAATCTACGGGCAGTTGAACATCCACACACACATGCACACAACCAGAGTGCTCATATGCTGGCCGTCTGCTACTAAACTAATTGAAACCAGATCATTTGCCGTTTTATTAACTAAATGCAAAAATAGAGAATAGTCTGTGCGGAGGACACCCCCCTCTACCCGCCCACACTCACCCATACACACAAACTTCACACAAACTTGACAGCTGTCTATAATCTTTAAAAATATATTTCTCATGGAAAACAAATTCCACAAAAAGGCCAAGGTTGATAATAAACAAATCAAAAGTCTGGTTTAGCTAATTGGTCTGTAGAGTTACAAACCCACAGAGGCCGAGACTGTGTACAGAAAATAACTTCTCTTTTTTATGACAGTAAGCCATTCCACAATGCTTCATTGACTGAGCAATCATCCAATCATCCATCCATCCATCCATCCGTCCATTTATCCATCCAGCAATCATCTTCCTCTCCGGGGTCACGGGGGTCTGCTGGAGCCTATTCCAGCTTTCTTCAAGCAAAACAGAGCAAACAACTGATTGGTAATTAAAGTAACCTATACATACTAAGGAGTACTATCTCTCTTTAGAGTTTTGGTTGAAATAGCGTGACCCTAAATAACTCCTGAACTGGATCTTCAGACGGGTACCCTCCTGTCAAGACAAAAAATTGTCCCACTGTAACAGACTGCCAAAACATCTTTGTCAGAGTGCATAGATACATATGAAAGGGGGCTGATTTTCAATCAATAACCAGGTTGTTTCAGTGAGGGTTCTGACAGGGACGGAAACGACAAACAGAAAAGTATGTGTCCAATCAATATGTGGGTCAAATGGGAAATAAGATTTTCAATCATAGATTACCCTTCGGTGGCATGAAGTAAGTCTGGGAATTTAAATTAACTGGTTTCCTGAAATAATTTGCCATATAATGTGAAATGGTCACAGTTACGTTATTAGACACTTAAGCATAGAAAAAACAAACAAAAATGTGTATTTCATTGATACTCCCATTACATTCTCAAGCCTGCAGAATAAAAACAAGCAAACCTTTGACGTTAATATCTCAAATCTGGTCTGGAAGCAGCAACTTCAGCCGTGCTCTTTCAGCATCTCTGCTTGACTTTCAGGAGGATTCTGGATCATTCCTGCTTCAACTCAGACTCAGCTGTAGAGCGTCTGGTGCGAACGGCTCTCCGGTGCGCATTCCTCAACGTCTCGGCGGGGTCCAGGTCTGGACTCTGACTTGGTCATACCAGTGGGTGTGACCAAGTGTGATAGCATTGTTGGGCCACAGTCCTATGTGGAACTTACTGTATGTGAGTTGTGTGATTATGTGAACAGTTGAGACCTTGGATCAGTTTTAAGGCCCAATTCTGGGCCTCGGACTGAGACCAGGCTCGATTTTTACGACACCTGACCACATGGTTTGGAACAAAGGAAAAACCCCCGTGGACTCAAAGCTCAAGCAGGATTTGCATTGTGTGGCCCTTCAGTGATAAAGAACAGCTCTCTGATTGGACACAGACCCCAAACTGCAGGAAGGATTGCATTGACTTCCTGGGCCCAGCTATAAAGAGCAAAGCCCCCCTCTCTCTTTTTCTCTCTTTTCTCCTCCTCTCTTCTCTCTGCTCTGCTCTGTTTTTTTCCCCTCCAGGATCGTTGACCGAAGAAGCGTCTTGTCTGGAGCGCTGCAGTGAGCAGCGAACAAGTGTTCCGAGCCTCAGAGGAGCCGAACAAGGGACCCTGCATGCCTCGATGTGAATGCCTTTGGACCAACCTGGAGCTGAAGGAAACCAGCTGCTGTGCCCATGCTGCAGAACCCTCATCCACAAGGAACATAGAGTGAGAGAGAGCCACTCCTTATCAGGATCCCCTGCTGAGCATAACCACCCTTTGTTCAACAAAGAACACCGACCGGCCAGACCAAACCACTTTTTCTTCATTTACAAGATCCACATAAGAGATTGTTTTGTGTCTTGGCAGAGAAACTGAAGGCTGGATTATGGTTCTGCGCTACACCAATGCAGAGCACACGCTGCTGCCGTGAGGCCGTCATGAACCCTTTGGACTTCTCCGTCCCTCCATTTCGCCGCGGTGCAATACCCCCCGCGACCGCAAGGGGGGTACAATCTTTTCCCGAATGGTTTATCCGACTTTTCCGGTCACAGTGAATCAAAGAGATAAGGACAACTATTGTGCAAAAAAAAAAAAACACACATACACGAAGAAAAGAGCGCTGAAAGTTCACGACTGCTTCACGAACCAGAACCGGAAATGCGTTGCTACCAAGCGAACCAATCACAGCCCTCTCGGTCTGCGTTAGTCTGCGACCTCTTGACGCATAGTTACAATTTGTGGGAGGTGCGCGTCAAGCACGGCGTGGCATGCAGTGTGGGGTGCGCGATGCGGCGCAACCTGCGGCGCACGCTCGGTGTCGATTTGTTGCAGAACCATAATCCAACCTTTAGTAACACATTTTAAAAGTTGGTTTTACGTTGTGAGCCGGACTGCTGATACCATCACAACTGTGTTCATTAGTTTAAGTGTGTTTGCTTATCTTATTGCTTTCTCCTCTCATCCTGCTCCTTACTAACCCCCCCACACACACGCACACACTTATCTTGGTCATAGGCTGAATCCCAATCTCCACCCTAAACCCTCACATACTTTAGTGACGTCAGCGGAACGTGATTAAGTGTGAGAGGGTGTGAGGGCTCCAAATGGTATGAATAGGAATGAGACAGCACTTAGCAGAAACCGGAAACATGTCAGATCAAAATGTTTTTTTTTTTGTTGTTTTTTTTTATAAACTTTATTTAACATTTCAATTTACAAAATTCCTAGTCAGATCAAAATGTTATGTACCGGTATTATAAGTTTGGGAACGATCATCCTACGGATGTTTGAAAACATAGTGGTAGCCTATATAAAGGAACATAAAATTCAACAAAGAACACAATTTAAATATTGGCACAGTACAATATGTACTGTATTTCCTTGTTAATGTAGTGTATTTCTTTCAATCTACCCATACCAGCGCATCCAGTATGCCAGGATCAATCGCCAAGTAATTTCATTTTTGTAAGAGAGCGTATAAATTGATGGTAACCTGAGCTAAATATTTCAGTTATATTATCACTATTTACTGCAACGTTTTTGTTCAACTTGCTGAAATTTTTTAAATTTTGTGGTCATAAATAAATGAATAACCAAATTACTGCCTGACTTGTTTGTGTTGGATCTAAAACTATCTTGGTAGTATTTACATGTATGCATTTCTGTTAACAAAGGAAATCTTAATTCAAACACTGTACTCAGATTAAAGAAAAGCAAGTCTTGTTTATTCAACACCAGGTCAACTGAGGATTTGTCTAATATAAAATGAAAACTAAATATCACGGGACAACAGTTTCTGAATTTAAATCACCAGTGGGCTATGTATTTATACTTACAGGTGAACTTCTTGCGTCTCGCAGTCGCACACGGTTCCTTTTCCTCCGCCCCCTGTTTACATTCTCCCTGGTAACCTCCTTTTAAGTCACAACGCAATGAACTGTGGATAATTCCCCCAAAAGTCTACGGAGATGCAGACTTACTGGAAGTGCTCAAAATGTCTGCCGGGAGCCCTCGAGCACTTAACGACTTTAGGAATGGGACAGCCCTAAACCCTTACGCAAGTCGCAGGAGCGCGCACGTAAGCGTGTGAGTCTGTGAGGGTGGAGATTGGAATTCAGCCTATGTATTTATACTTACAGGTGAGCTTCTTTCGTCTCGCAATAGCACATTAATTATTTTCCTCCGCCCCCTGTTTTGTTTACATTCTCCCTGGTAACCTCCTTTTATGTCACAACGCAATGAATTGTGGGTAATTCCCTTTCCAAAAGTCTGCGGAGATGCAGACTTACGGTAAGTGAGCAGTAAGGGCTCAAAATGTCTGCCGGGAGCCCTCGCGCACTTAACGACTTTAGGAATGGGACAGCCCTGAACCCTTAACGACTTTAGGAATGGGACAGCCCTGAACCCTTAACGACTTTAGGAATGGTACAGCCCTGAACCCTTAACGACTTTAGGAATGGGACAGCCCTGAACCCTTACGCAAGTCGCGGGAGCGTGCACGTAGGTGTGTGAGTCTGTGAGGGTGGAGATTGGAATTCAGCCATAAAACCTCAGAGCCTGTTTTCTCTGGATGAGATGAAATCTTGTCCGCCATTTTGAGTCACGTCAATCATGTGACATGCCAACCCAGTCTCACATAAAAACGTACCCTGCCTACGTTGGTCCAAAGTGCAAAAACGTAGAGGGGTTACAATATTAGCCCTTGAAATGTATAACTGTTACATTTTGAAATGTATAACTGTTACATTTTTCTGCCTATTCATTTTGCGTCCAAGTCACGTGACTTTTAAGATTCTGGCCGTGACAGCAACAAACATGGTGGACATTTTTCATTTTTGAGTGAAAGAAATCAATATTTTGAGTTAGTTTCTGCATAGAAATATATGTATTTTACTTTCATAATATTCACTCAATGAATTTACATAATCACTTGCTTGCTCGTGGTTGCAACGTTTTTTCAGATCTCGTCAGAATAATGTAAAACGGTAACGTTTTTATTTTGATGCTTCCTCGTTGTTGGGAATTATTTTCAGATCTCGCCAGAATAATGATTTGAAATTGCAACATTTTGGTGCTGGGATACGTGGCCGTGATATATACACGGCCACGTACAGTATGCCGGCGGGGATTCCCCCCTCAAACCAGATTTTGATAGCGGAGGAGTCGAGCCCACAGAAAGCAGTTTTATTTTGAAAACCAACCGGATTTTCTTGCATTCCAAAAGTCTGACTTCCGGCCCGCCAAAATAAAAGATACAGCCAGACAAATGAATGAAAAAATTTAAATAATCCCTCTGGGATCCCCCTATACGTCATAGTGACGAGGGGGATCCTGGACACGTGACAGATGCCCCCCGCTTCACACGGAAACGTTTGAAACACGAAGCTCAGATCAGCAGAAGAGCGATGATGAGAATATGCTCAAAGCCTCTCTGGCAGCACAAAAAAGAATGCACTGAAATATAACTTGAGTGAGTGTCTGATCAGATGCTTTTAACTCAATATTCAGATTTGATCTGAAATAAAAGGCAATTTTTTTAATGAAATTTGAGGCCTCAACTTCACTTCCGGGATCATCCATCCATCCATCCATCCATTATCTATACCCGCTTTTATCCCTTGTGGGGTCACAGGGGTCTGCTGGAGTCTATCCCAGCTCATTTCAGGTGAGAGGCAGGGGTTACACCCTGGACAGGTCACCAGTCCATCACAGGGCCACACATATACACACAAACCATGCTCACAACCACACTCACGCTACGGGCAATTTAGAATCACCAATGAACCTAATATGCATGTTTTTGGACTGTGGGAGGAAACCGGAGTACCCGGAGGAAACCCACGCAAGCGCGGGGAGAACATGCAAACTCCACACAGAAAGGCCCCTGCCGGGCCTGGGAGTCGAACCGGGGACCTTCTTGCTGTGAGGCAACAGTGCTAACCACTAAGCCACTGTGCTGCCCCACTTCCGGGATCAGTGTCTTTAAATCACACACCAAAACACAGACTTCCCTTATCCAGCATGAATGTGCAGAACTAAATATGGACGTCTGGGTGTCATTTCAGAATGACTGCAAGTCCGAGGTTATTTTAGTCCAGTCTGCAGTAAAATTACTAAAACGTACATAAACTGCACCATCTAGCTCCAGACATAATGTCAAGGATTCGTCCCAAACATTTCAACTCTACTAAACATTTTCCCAGCAGCCGTTGATTCCCAACCTTTCATGATGTTTGTTTGTTTATTTATGTGAGCAGCAGCAGCTTCCTCAGCGGTGCTCTTCCATCAGCATCCAGGCCGCTCGATTACTTCTGGATGGAAGTTTCAACTGTTACTCGTGAGACTTTTCTTTTTCTTTTCTTTTGTTTGAGCTCATGGAGGATTTAGGGTTGTGTCTTTGGAGAATGGACGTCCACGGTGGACTGATGCTTAAACACTCTGAGATAAATTCATCTATTTCCAGCTGTATACGGATCATCATCTTTTTGATCTCAAGTAACTCTCAAGGCCTGAAAGAGGTACCGGTAACTGGACTTCCTTTTGTTTATTCTTGAAAATGTTTCAAGTGTTACCATGAGTTTTTATTTTTTTCTAATTTAAGTTATTTAATATAATTTTTCTCCTATATTGGGCTGAAACTAAGGACCTTTAGTACTAAATTCTATATGTAAATGTGTGCTAGTGTGACAATAAAGAAGCCTTGAATCCTTGAGTCCTTACATGACTGGGAGTCTACAAGTCTTTCACACATCTTCCTTTGTTGCATGGTTCACATCAGCAAGTGTAAATGTTTCTTCTGAGAAATAAACTTCAAATAATTGAGTGTCTTTTATCAATTAAAGTAGCTCTAAGCCCCACCTTCAAATTCAGCTCAGCTCTGATGTTTTGATCCGATGTCTGAGTTGCTGGAATTTTCTTCAATGTGTTGTGTGTGTTTTTCATGAGCAGAGGAGAGTGAGGACATGATGGAGCTGTCCACACATCCAAACTTTTCACTTAATCTTCCCGAGCAGAAAACATTTTACAGCCAGAGACAGAGAGTGGTCTGCAGAGAGGCAAGAAGGGCTGTAATTTGTTTTACATCAAACTTTTACACATTCTTTGTTTAGGGCAGCATGCTCTCAGATCAGACAGATAATTGAGTTGTCCTTGACAACAGAGATTGTCTTATTTTGTTTTTCTAAGACCTGAGGAAGCTCAAGATTTCCGCTGACTTAAAACAAATCAAACTCTGCTCTATCTACATGAGAGGAAGTGAGGAAAAAACTGAAAAGCAGACAACATCTAGGATACAGTAATCTACTTTGTCTTCTACTAAGCACTTTGAAGGGATGCAAGCGTCAGACTCAGACTCATGCAAATTAATACATTTCAGACAAATTGAATCATTCCAGTTTATGATTTTAGTTCTGAATTGATTCATCCATTAATCAAAAAGGCGAAAAAAGGTGATTCATACATTAATGAATATGACAAATATGATGCATTTAAACCTTTAAATTCATATATATGCATGCTTTATGGTTTTGTACACCGGTACGGAGGTTCTGAACGGAGATTTGTGAGGATTTATCCACATGGATCAATTACAGAATTCCAGTGCGCCCCATGATATGTATATTAGGACACCTGGGAGATATTCAAATGGAGCCTAACTGGTTGCACCTGGTTCTCACCGCCTTACAGTATGTATCACAAAGAAAACCATTCTAGTGAATTGGAAACAAAAGTCCAGTTTATGTATTAACCACTTTAGGAATCTTTTATCAGATCATATCAGTAGTGAGATAATGTCTGCCTCCACTGAACAACATTCGGCTGACTTGCATTCTCTCTGGTCCCCGATTATAGGCTTCATTACCTAGTGGGGGCGGGGGGGTGGTGATCTCGTAGCCCTTGGGGTTGGGGGTCGGCTTGGGGGGGCTGGGGCGCGGGTCTCTGGTGGCCCCTGGGGGGCGGTGGGTTGGGCTGTGGGGCTAGGGCATCTCCGGTTTTCCTGGGGGGGGCTGGGCCGTGGGGGTCCCGGTCGAAGGGCCCGGACCTGCCTGGGTGGAAGGTGGCTGTCTGCGCTGGGGGGGCATTGCTGCCTTGGTCCTCCGTTGCTGGGTGGGGGCCGCGTGCCCCTGCGTCTGTGGGGACTCCGTGACCTTTGGGGTGTCCGCCGGGGTGGCCCCGGGGGGGCGGGGCCGGGTCCGGGGATCGGGCCTCCCCTGGCCGGGGGTGAGCGGGCGGGCGGGCGCGGCGGCGGGGTGGCACCATTCCCAGGTGTCTATGTCTTATGTTGTCAGTATAAATGGGGGGATGTTGGACCGTTTCTCCCTCCGTCTGGGGGCTCCGGCGGCACCGGGGGCGCCCGTGGAGGTACGGTAAGGCCCTGGCCCAGCTCGGAGGGCCGGCCCCCATCAATTGGATGGCCGGTGGGGGAGCGTGGGCGTCCTTCTGCTGGTCCTGCCTCCTGGCTTTGGCCTCTGCTCCCCCTCCTTCCCCCCTACACGATTCATACGCACATAGGCGAAGGGGCGGTGGGTCCGGGTCGTGGGGGCATTGTCCCGCGTGGCCCGGCACTCCCCGCCTCACGGTTTTAACAGCAAAGTAGACACTGCACATTCAACACTTAATAAATACATTTGACAAGGACACTTAGTTCTGGAGGGGGGGGGGGGGGTCGGTGTCAAATTGATACCTTGTGCTCCCCCTCCCTGTTTTTATGGCATTAATCACATGCACTCAACACCAGGGTCGGGAGGGGGTCCCACATCACCCGCTGCCTCCGCGGCGGGGCGCCCCTCTGGTCTTGGAGGTCCACTTTCATGGGGGCGGGGGCTGGCGGTGGGTAGCCTCCCTCCTTCTTCTCCCCTCTGTGGGGTTGCTGGTGGCCTGGGTTCCGGGTTCTTCCTCGCCGGCCCCTGGTTTCGCGGGTGGCGGGGTTGCTCCCCCCCTCCCCCGACTATAGATACACTTCAGGTGGAGCCTTGATAGGACTTTTACGCACAGACACACACACACACACACACACACACACACACACACACACACACACACACACACACACACACACACACACACACACACACACACACACACACAGTCATATACATACACGCATACACACACATAGATATATACACTGGGTTGTTCACCTGCACGCTTGCTCTGTAGTTTTTGAAGTTAGTTGGTGGTAGCTTAGCTCAGACCGTTTGGGTTGATTGCTGCTCGTATTTTGGTCGGCTCCGAGTCGGTTTTGTGTTTTGTTTGTGGTTTTTGTTGCAGATTTCCAGTGCTTGACGTGTGCCTCCGTGTGTTCCTGCTTCCTGGATTGGCAGTGGATGTCAACCCCCCCCCTATACTAAATACAGTAATAATGCACATATGTACGCCTCTGGTTTCTACCAGCATGGTATCAACCATTAATATGTGTGCAGACAAGGTAAGAAAAAAAAAAAAAACTTTAAATTCATACTTAATCACCGACTAATTATCTAAAAGATACAAACTTCAGAAGTGTCCCTGCATTTTTCTGACTGTTCACTTGCAAAAGCACAAACAGTGTAGCCTACGCGGAGGTCTGCAGTGGATCGCAGTGCTCTGCTTTGCTGATATAATGATTTTAGTCTTTCTCTTTTTTTAATATTCTCCAAACCTGAGGGGAACCCTTATCACATCTTCATCTTTCACATTCAGAAATATAAAGTTGCGGCGTGCTTATTTCCCAACAGGACGGCTGGAGCGCTCTCACTCTCCGCATTCAAACCGAGCCGGCTTTAAAGGAAAGACAATGCAGCCAGAGAATACACTCAAGGACTTAGCAGCTTATGTCCAGAAACCTGAATAATGGCAGCTCAGCACAGCTGAGGCTGTTGAGATGCTAGAAGTGCAGGGCTTGTGACGGGGCGCCGCAGCTCCATGCATAATTCCTGCAGCCATTCCGGCGAGTCCTGGCACATAATGCACTCAGTTAAATGAGCGTGTTTGGTCTCCGACGGGTCGCAAACACCTCCTCACATCCCAGTTTATTGATTTTGTGAAATGAAGCAGGCCTCCAAACGCAGGGAGCACGCTCGGCTTAATGCCCTGTGCTGCTCAAGACTGTTACAGTTTGAGGCTTATCTTGATGACTGCAGAATAAAAACCGGAAAGCAGCAGCAGCCCTCGACTGCGCAGGTTAACAGGAGGTTGTGAGCCTCGGACTGCTGCAGCATCACTTCAGTCGCTTTATGTGCAGAAGACTCATCTATGAAGGAGATTCCCAATTTATATCCGTCTCTAAATTATGGATTTGGTGGAATAAAAAGTTAATTTGTTTATGTCAGTCTGTTTTCAGAAATGCAATAAAGTTAGTATCGAGACTGCTCCTGAAATCAAAACTCTGTGTCCACCAAGTGGCCCTGGTCTTGGAATTTTGTAAAAAGAAATCAAAACTTCCCATTGAAGATGTTTTCCCAGTCCGTTACAGTGTTTTCACATACCTACAGTGTGGTGGGAGATTTTTTTTTTTCAGGTGAGTTATTTGAGGAGGAAATATCTGAACATGTTATCTGGTAAAATTGTAAAATTAAACAAAAATCTGCAAAAAAAGCACACAAAAAAGACCACACATGCACAAGCCCAAGTCAGAAAACAGAGGGACGGCATACAAAACAAAAATCTCAGACCTAAGACCACGATGATTATCATGTTTTGAGCAACAAGTCCAACAATCAGACTCTGTGATGGTCTGGTGTTTGTGTCAAAGGTTACGTCAAGACTTTAGAGCAACACCTGCTGCCTTCAAGACAACATCGGTCCAGGAACATTTACCTCTTTTCACCACGTAGAACCAGATTCTGCACACAAAGCGAAGGCGTGTTTGAGGGAGAAGAAAATACAGCTACCGGACCGGCCTTAAACCAAAAATGTACCAAGAGAAACAAAATAAACTTTTTTTCTAAATTAGTTAATGACTGTTGCCACATATTTTTTGATAAAGTGGAGATCTTCTGTCCATCTTTCCTCCCCAAACACTCCAAAATGATCATTACAATCGCCCGCTTGAAACACTGTCTCAGCTCATTGATGGTACAGTAGGAGAAAACTCTTATTTTTTGGAGGTGTTGCAGGCCTGACAAGCAAAAATGGATGTGTATCAATAAATGTCCAAGAAAGTCAAAGAAAATGTAACAATCAGTGCATTCTATTGTATTTGCATTTTCCATATTACCCCAGTTTTCCTTGGGTTAACGTGATTTAGGAGCTCAAAAAAGGGGGAGTAAGTTTTAAATTGCTGAAAACAAAATGATAAATTAAAAGCTGGAACTAAAAGTCTTTTTCAACATTTAAACCCTTTCTCAGTTCAGATGTTTCACATGGCACCATGGGATGTTCATCACAGTCGGTCCCCCTGTTTAACCCTCTCAACCCGAGGCATCACCTCTGAATCCCACCCCCGTCTCCATCTCTCTTTTTCCCCTCCGCCTTCAGTGCATCGCCTGGCTACCTCACAGCAGAGAAGAGGAGGCAACAGTGGAAGCGCCTTGTTTGAGAGGCAGCAGATAAATATAGAGAGGAAGTGAGCGAGGATATGGGGCAGTAGCGAGGGCCAATTAGAGACTTGCCCTGGGTTGTCCTGTTATCTTCTCGCGTACAGCCTCGGCAGGATGGGCACACCAGGCTGTGCCCTGGAGGATATGCACACGCACAAGCACACGCACACACACACACACACACACACATAAAATGCTTTATTAAAACACTGTGCTCTAGTGTCCATTATAGATATGTATTTACACACCACCGAGGCGTGATCTAACAAGGTCAGAAGCAGAACTGGAGAGAGGAAGTTGGTATACAGGAGATGGGGGTGGGGGGGGGGGGGGGTAAGGGCGGGCTGTGACAGAGAGAAGGTAAATGAATGGGATGTGAAGAAGACTAGCAGCAAAACCGATCCTGTCATGTCTAAAAAGCTCCAAAAATGTGTCTCTGAAAGGTTTTCAAATCTGCCCGCAGATACATAGTAAAATCTTTAAAATATATATTAGCCACTGATGCACATTTCACGTCAGCTTCCCACAAACAAACTCCATCCTATTAGCTGGAAGGCTGCATGTCCATCACAAAATTCAAATCAGACTAAGATCTTCTAGAAAAAAAAGCCCAAAAGCACCTAGGGTGGAGGAGGAACAACACAGATGCTGTTCTGAGGTTACACCAGTCCTATATGTCCATTTCTGGATGGAAGGGGGGGCAGAAGGGGTCTGGTTTGGCGGTCTCAGTATTCCATTTCTAATTTTTGCAGATGATGTGGTCCTGTAGGCAACATCAAGCTCTTCAATCTTCTGCTATTATTTGATATATAGCAAAGATTGCGACCCGATACCTTAAACCTGTGAAATGAATGAACTTTTTCACATGACTGTAGGGAAACACAGGCATCACATCACTATACACATCTTATCATGAATGTGTTTGTGCAGTGGGACACACTTTGGGGTGTTAGAAATCCACATGTCTGCAGTCTGAAGTCTTGGTTTCACCTCACTCCATCATCCACGTCCCTGTGTGAACCACATCCGGACCAAAAACACACCAATGTGCAGCTGTGTCAGGACAAAACGTCTCACTCTTCTCCCCTGGGGGTAGATTATCTGCCCTGCTCTGTTTTCTTCTGCCATCGACTCTCCTCTCTTTCTGCTTTCACAAGCTCTTGGCTCAGATTTCTCATCCTCCTCACTTTCTCTGTTTTTTCCCTCCCTTGGCTTCATTCTGGCCTCCTCCTTCTTTGGTGTAAAAAGTATGTTTAATCACATCCAAAACATTTACAGTTCAGGGGCTTAGCATCATGTGGAGAGCACACTAAGATGCCTAAGATGTGTTAAAGTTGAGTATGAAAGTGAGGAAGCATGAATGAGAGTGAAGTACAAGGAATGTGGAAGAGATTGTGTTGGATGGGTCTCCAACCTGAGGACATTGTCCTCCAAACATCCTCCTCATTATAAGTGGCAAAATTGGGGACAAACTGCAGATCAAAGGCACCTGAAGGTGTCTTAATGTGTACAGCACCACTTATAGCCCTTTTCCACTAGTACCTACTCTGCGCGCTTCTACTCACCACGCCCCCGTCTTGCACTTTTCCACTACGGGCCGACACGGGTAAAGGCCAAGTAGATACTTTTTTTTGTACCTTTTCTGCCGAGGTTCTGAGCGTGCTGAGTCGGCCCTGGATCTGACGTCATCACACTACAGGCCACTGATTGGTCGGGGGGCGGGGCCATCAGACGTTTGAATCAGGAAGCGGGAGTCAGCGCGGGAACGACTCACGACTTGGCTCACGGCGATTTTATTATACAGTGCAAAAGTCTGTTTGGTGATCCAACTCTGAGGTGCAGATGTTCATAAACCTGGTGCTGAGGAGAGAATTAAAAAAGGGATGTAGACGGGCGATAAGGAACGACCAGATCCACCAGGTGCTCTGTTTTCTTCTCAGCCGCTCGCGGCTCCAGCTGATTTCTCATCGACACAAACAAAGGGGTTGTGCAATCGAGTACGTCACAGCAGCTTCACCCCAACCTTCTCACCTGGCTGTGGAAAAACAAATGAGGACAAAGCGGGTGGAGGCGGTACGAGGCGTGACGAGTTGCCCCGAGCCGGGGCGCGCTGAGTAAGTACTAGTGGAAAAGGGCCAGTAGACACTGAATCTGCAACTCAAAGCCTATGGGTGAAAACCAAGAAAAACCTTTCAGCCCAACATCTCATATCAACTGTCAAACATGGTGGTGGAAGGTTGAGAATTGGACTTGTCTTCCAGTCATGGTCCTCTGTACACCGGCATTTTCAAGAGATGAATGTGGGACCATTTGTAACTGAAGCTTGGCTTAAACTGGGCCAAGCAACAGGACAATAATTCCAAAGATAGCTGACAATCTACAAGAAAAAAGAAAAGATCCGAGTTCAAAACTGCACAAACCATGCAGTATTCAGTATGCCAGATTAACACGTTTTATTTTGAAAGTCCTGTGCACACCTCATCCTGTCTCCATTCCTTAGGTGGTCCCGGACGCACATGGGTTTTATCTTGTTTGACTTTCCTGTTTCCAGTCTCCCGATTGTTTGTTTGTGTAAAAATGTGTATTTGACTAGTTGGACTTTGAGCATGTTCACTTTAATTCAATTCAATTACATTTTATTTATATAGCGTCTAATACAACAAAAGTTGTCTCTAAGCGCTTTCCAGAGACCCAGAACATGAACCCTGAGCAATTATTACATAAACAATGGGAGGTAAAAACTCCCCTAGTGGGAGAAAAACCTTAAGCCAAACAGTGGCAAGAAAAACTCCCCTTTAGGAGGGAAGAAACCTGGACCAGGACCAGGCTCATAAGGGGGGACCCTCCGGTTGAAGGCCAGACTGGGGGGTCGGGGACGTCAGCAGCACACAGCAGGTGTGGGGAGGAGGACCGAAGCAGCAACAGGATGACCAAACGTGGGGGGGGGGACTGCAGGCCAGCACCCAGCTTATAATAAATAAAAATGGAGAAGGAGAAGAGAGGAAGGAAGAGGAGAAGAGAGGAGAAGAGAAGAAGGGTGAGAGGCACCGCCCAGTGGATCATGTCAGTGCCCCCCTGCAGCATAGGCCTATAGCAGCATATCTACCACGATGTTGTCACAATCAACGTATGATGAGGATAAATACCCATGTTCATCCAAATAAGGAAATTGGAAACCCAAGTGGGGGGAAGAAAAAAGAGGATTTAAAAGTTGACTGTGAGCCCAGGACACTCCTGTCAGAGGTTGAGTGCAAGAAAATAAATAGTTGTATTTTGTCTGATTTAAACAGTAAAAGTAAACAGTGTAGCATGTTGTGCTTGAGAGCATTGCATTATGGGTCATGTTGTTTCTTGCTTGGGTTTTGTTGCAGGGCTGTGGGATTGTTGTGTTATTACGGGTTTGTGAATGTTTAGTGTATCGTTACACTATTTGTTCAATAATTATAAAAAATAATTATACTATTTACCAAATAAACGGTTGTCCCGTGTAGGTTAAAAGTTTTGTTGACATGAAAATTTACATAAAAAAAAGAAAAGAGAAAAAGGAACAAGAGTCGCTACAAATTGAAGTGTTGCAGCCGCAGGAGGAGAGACTGGACTCCTTCATAGAGAAACACTTTCTGGAGTCCTGCAGCCCCTGCTGCCGACTCGATATTAGACTGAAAGTTCATATTAAATCACAAACATTATTCATTTATTCCTAAGTCTCATCAATTCATACCAACCAAACCTGTCCTGTTCAGTGACATGTTAGTTTTATTTTAATTGCATAAGAGAACCGGTTCTTTGCAGGAAATTGCATTTTTATGTGTATCTGTTCAGCCACAGTTGTGGGATGTTTTAAGGATCTGTGTTTCATCCCGATTAGTCATCCCATCCGGTCGCCATGACACTGCTCAAAGATGACCAAGATGACATGTCAGATGACGAGTAACTATTTCAAAGAGCTGTTGTCATTCTTTTTAAGTGGAACATGTAGCTGACTGTCATCAGCATAGCAGTGGAAAGAAGTACCATGTTTACGAATGATGGAGCCAAGTGGGAGAAGATACAGAGAGAACAGAGGAGAGCCTAATATTGAGCCCTGTGGAACCCCACAGGGAGGACCTGAACCATTCTAGTGTTCTGTCCCTGATGCCCGCCCACTATCCAAACAAGAAATTTAAATGTTGTGCTCCACTCTGTCAAAAACAATAGTTAAACCTAAAAGCTGTTAACTGACAGTAAATTGTTTTTAGGGATGATTGATAAAAATGGTGATGTAGAAAATTAGAAGTGGAATAGTGAGAAAAACCTGTAACTTGCATGGACTGTGAACAGAGCCGGCCCAAGGCATAAGCGAACTAAGCGGCTGCTTAGGGCCCCGTGACCACTAGGGGGCCCCCAAGAGTTAAAAAATATAAAATAAAAAATAAAATTATTTTTTTATGTGTGAGTGACGATTCATACATTATCAAAGGTATGTTATTGTAAAAAAAACACAATAATAAATATAATTAAATAAAAAATATTATGTTAACAGACTAAAGTAGACTACTGCTGGCATATTGACTACTGCCTCTTGGCTCCAGAGCTCCACTGGTCATGTGTTCATTCAACTAGGGCTGCAGCTATCGAATATTTTAGTAATCGAGTATTCTACTGAAAAGTCCATCGATTAATCGAGTAATCGGATAAAACATATTTTGTTTAGTTAAAGAGCAATTATAATTAAAGCTGCAAGCAGCGATGAATTGGCCCTCGCACCCTTGTGCACGTTCAGGCGTGCTGTAGTAGAAGCGCTTGTATGACTTACATGTTACTGTATGGACCAATCAAATGAAGGGGGCGCGTGTTTTTTGGCGTCTAGCGTCACCACGGTAACGCTTTTGACTGAGAAAAGTAATGCGCATCGTCGCAGGATGGAGACGCACATTTTGTTGTATAACACACCTGGGTGCACGTTACGGTTCGGGCCGTATTAACTTCCGAAGGAATGGCATAAATTGCGCCAAAATTACACAATTAAGTCAAAATGGCCGACTTCCTGTTCGGTTTCGGCCATGGCGCCAAGAGACTTTTCTTTAAGTTGCGACATGATACAAGTGCGTACCGATTTTCGTGTACGTCAAACCGTATTGTGGGCTTGAGGCACAAAGTTTTCTAGGGGGCGCTGTTGAGCCATTAGGCCACGCCCATTAATGCAAACCATTAAATATCAAATTTTTCGCCAGGCCTGGCTTGCTTGCAAAATTTGGTGACTTTTGGGGCACGTTTAGGGGGAAAAAGGGCCCTTATTTTGTCGGAAAAAGAAAAAAGAAAAAGAAAGAAAAAGAATTCCTATAGATACAATAGGGCCTTCGCACTGTAAGTGCTCGGGCCCTAATTAGTATCATCATCTGTTGCAATACCTGACAGTTGAACTTCCCTGGTACATAATATTCTCTCACATAAACGGTTACAAAATGTAATCACTGGTTCTTTTGTTAACAGCCTGAGGTGTTACTCTGGGAATTACCTCGGCGAGACCTGCTATTGATGGTCCACTGGTACCACCTCCAATCGTGGCAGACCAGTTGAGCCATACCCCTCCTCATGCTGCCTAGACCAACCTATGACTTTCTGCTCATCCAAGACAAGGTTTTTTACTGTGTCTATGCAAGAGGGGACGTGTTAGTGAAACATAGTATGCTGCTATCAAAGCACTAGATATTATGCAAAGTAACCCAGCATTGTACGTCTAACTTTCCCAAGTCTTTTAACATGAAAAGCCCACAGTTCCTTAGAAAAATATCTGTATGATGAATCCATCAACTTAAGGACAGGAGCTGGAATTTGGCTGCAGACCCGCCCTAGTGAACCCTGAAGCCCACAAAACAAAAGGGGGGAAATTACTTACTTGGCCTACAGATCCCACAACTGGACCAGAGGTTTGGCAACATGAAACTTTTGGTCTGAACCTCTCATAAAATGACGCACCAAAGGATCATGTCCTGCTGGTTTGTCACCAAAGACCACATGGCAAAATGAAAATGCTGCTAGACATTTAAATGAGCAAAAGTCCTTCTTTTCTCCGACAAACTTTAGGGGTAGATTTTCTCTGTTTTCTTCAAACACTGAAAAGGAATAGAATCATTTTCCCATACCCCTCCTCAAAAATCTACCATTTACTACTGTAAAGAGTTGTGTCACTGAAATGTGGGGGGAGGCCTGCAGCATTCAGATTCCACACTATGCCAGGATACAGGGTCGGCACCAGAGCAAATATTCAGAGGGGGCACGAGGCTTATTAAGGCGGGCACAAAATCAGTCCTGTAGGACAGCATTTTAAGGAAAATAGTGCATTCTCACTGCTTTCCTATTAATAATCTGTCTAAAACATGTGGAGAAATCAAATGACTTAGATGTAAATAATGCAAGGAAGCGCACATTTTACTTTGACTGAAAACGTTTTACTCGTAACACACAACGAGCTCACATACATGTTTTCAATATATCAAGTTGATCCGTTCATGCCCCGACAGAGCGGGGGAACGGCAGGCAGCAGAGCCGGCTGTCAGAGCTGACAGCCGGCTCTGCTGCGCCGGGCGAGGCAACGGGCGAGGCGCCGGGCGAGGCGCCGGGCGAGGCGCCGGGCGAGGCGCCGGGCGAGGCGCCGGGCGAGGCGCCGGGCGAGGCGCCGGGCGAGGCGCCGGGCGAGGCGCCGGGCGAGGCGCCGGGCGAGGCGCCGGGCGAGGCGCCGGGCGAGGCGCCGGGCGAAGCGCTGGGCGAAGTGCCGGGCGAGGCGCAAAGTGGGGCGCAGGTTTTTGTGCAGAGCGAAGCGACCGGTGTACAGAGCGAGATGGCAGAGTCTGGAAGTCAGGCTCTGTTGAAGGGGCTGACTGGACGGACTGCCACCGGGATGACCGGGACAAAATGTCTAAAAAAGACTCACAGTGTTCCCCCACCGAGTTAAGCCTTTTTCACATAGAACGGGGTGGCGCAGACTCGGCGCAGAGTAGAGCAGAGTCGGCGGCGAGTGGGCGCAGACTCGGAGCAAAGCAGGGTGCGCATGGGTCTCCAACTCTGGTCCTGCATGTTTTAGATCTTTCCCTACTTCAGCACACCATGATACAAGGAACTGTGTCAGCAACAGAACTGTCCAGACCTTGATGACAAGTTAATGACGACCCTTGATTAGAATCAGGTGTGTTCATGCAGGGAGACACCTAAAACATGCTGGATAGGTGGATCCAGGACCAGGGTTGGAGACCCCTGAACATATTTGTTGCAAGTTGCTTGGCGACCGAAAAAAAGTTTCATAACCACATATTGATAAATGATTCAATTGATCCTGATATGAGGCATGGAAATGCTATATTTCATTTTAAATGAACATTTTATTGTTAAAAGAGCAAAAGAATATCACATTTCTACCACTTTTAAACACAACAGGTATGTCCAAATTCTGGGAGATTTCTCTCCACTTTTGTCCCTTGATGTCCCGATAGGCCTGCAGTCTCATCCCACAGCTCCTCACAGACTCACAGAGACGCCCTGATGCGCTGCGCCGACCTCGGCTGCAGACCCTGCGCCCTTGCGAGGAGGCAGCACATACACACTCCGCAGTATTTACAAGATTTGATAGTGCCTTATGTTCCTGGCCGAGCTCTCCGCTCCCAGGGTGCAGGTTTACTCGTAGTTCCTAGAGTATCTAAATGTAGATTTGGAGGGCGGGCGTTCTGCTATCAGGCACCATTACTTTGGAACCAACTTCCAATCTGGGTTAAGGAGGCTGACACCACCTCCACCTTTAAAACTAAACTTAAAACCTTTCTGTTTAGTAAAGCTTATAGTTAGTGTTAAGTAAACCTCTAGCTGGTGTTGGTAAATCTCTAGGTAGTGTAAACTTTAGTGTGTTAGAGTCAGTAGTCATTGTCGCAGCTATAGAACAAAACTATAATAGTTAGTCTCAAATATAGCTTCGCGGTAGATATGCTGCTATAGGCTTATGCTGCAGGGGGGCACCGACATGATCCGCTGGGCGGTGCCTCTCACCCTTCTTCTCCTCTCCTTTTCCCTGCCTCTCTTCTCCATTACCATTTTTATTTATTATAAATATCTCATAGCTATCATTTTTGTCCATTGTTCCTGTAGTTTCTTGTGCCGGCCCCCCTTTTTTCTCTTTTGTGTATGTTTGCAGGCCGGAGCCTCAGGAGCTGCGTTCTGGCCTGTGTTCCCGGCCCTCCCCCCCCTCTGGTCATCCCATTGCTTCTTCCACCTGCCTACGTGGATGTCTGCTGTTGCTGCTTCCGCCTGCCTGCACCCCCCCCCCTTCTGGTCATCCCGCTGCTGCTTCCACATGACTGTTGTGTGCTGCTGACGCCCCCCCCCCCCTCTGGTCATCCCGCTGCTGCTTCCACATGACTGTTGTGTGCTGCTGACGCCCCCCCCCCCCCACCTCTGGTCATCCCGCTGCTGCTTCCACCTGCCTGCTGTGTGCTGTCGACGTCCCTGACTCCCCCAGTCTGGCCTTCGGCAGGAGGGTCCCCCCTTATGAGCCTGGTCCTGCTCAAGGTTTCTTCCCTCCTAAAGGGGAGTTTTTCCTTGCCACTGTTTGGCTTAAGGCTTTTCTCCCACTAAGGGAGTTTTTACCTGCCATTGTTTATATAATAATTGCTCGGGGGTTTATGTTTATGTTTATGTTTATGTTTATGTTTATGTTTATGTTCATGTTCATGTTCTGGATCTCTGGAAAGCGTCTAGAGACAACATCTGTTGTATTAGACGCTATATAAATAAAATTGAATTGAATTGAATTGAAACATACACGGTACACAATGAATGGGAAAGCCGGCGGCGGCCGCCGCTGTGCGCCTTCTATGTGAAAAAGACTTTAGAGGAAAACACACAGGACACACTCAGCTCACGTTCGCAATCTATCTTTCGTCCGCAATCTCTCTTTCGTTCGCAATCTCTCCTTCGGAATAGTTAGCTTTTGGTAAATTTGTTTACCACCAAAGACGAAAAGTGAGGGGGCACAGTGACTGAAGTAAGCGGGCACCGCCCCCTGGTGCCCCCCCATGACGCCGACACTGCCAGGATAAGTGACAGACTCGGCTTTTTAACTCTGGAAAGTCTCGTGCAGATCAGGCTAAGACCTGGGAAAGCACAAAGCAGGAGATTTGGTCATTGGTAAGCTAATTCAGGGGTTTTCAATTCCAGTCCTCGGGACCCCTTGCCCTGCATTTTCTGGATGCTACCTTGCTTTCAGCACACCATGATACAAGGAGCTGTGTCATCAACAGAGATGTACAGACCTTGATGAAAACCTGATGAGGACCGTTAATTAGAATCAGGTGTGTTGATGCAAGGCAACATCTAATACATGCAGGGCAGGGGGTCCCGAGGACAAGAATTGAAAACCCCTGAGCTAATGCATCAACCCTTAGCAGACATGCACTAAATCTGTTGGCAAACTGAAACAAATAATCTGTAACCCTGAGAAATGGTTGATATTATCATAGGGAAAACTGTGCACGCACTCCATCTTGCCACCCCAACCCACATGGGTGACACTGCCAGCGGTGGGTGACACTGCCAATGCACTTTATTTATTTTGGTGGTGCCAGAAAATGCTTGACTGGCAGTGATCGCTGCCACCAAGTTGTCGCCGGACACTCCTACGGAAATAATTTGCCCCGGGTGACTAACGTGCAGTGACCCTCTAACTGGGGAGGAGATTGTTCCGGTGTGGTGGCACCCACTCTCTTCAGCACTTCACAGGACTACAACAGAAGTAGCCTACTGTTTTGGGTTTTTTTTGCTGGCATTTCTTTTAGTTTATTTTTCCCCGTGGGCCCAAACAAAACAAACTTCAGATACTCACAGCTGTAATTTTCAGCATTCTTGGTTTCCACTTTGTTGTTTTATTTTAAATACATTTTTGTCTAGAATAAGGGAATCATTTGGTTATTTGGCTCAGTAGAGGAGTGGTGTAAGGAGTGAACTTGACACTGGGGATTACACACTGAAGAATTTGGCTCCAAGAGGAGAGCATGTACCTTTTAAAAACCTTGGGTGCTGTATATCAGGGTACAGATATAAATAAGGCGCTACACTTATAACAAAGGACTTGCTCCAGTCCGGAGACTTGGAACTGCATTCAGCAGCATACTGTACCTCTGAATTGCCTGACAGCTGTTAAGCAGTTGACCAAAAACTAGACGAAATGGGTTCAAGGAACTTTGCTGTAGTTTTCTCACAGGTAGAAAGTGGAAATGAACAAGAAGTGGTTGGCTGGTCAACGCAACACCGCTCAACCGATCTGCCACAGACAGACACTAATCTGGAGGCTGACTGGCTCTGTCTGAGGATTGGGTAACGTATTGCGTCACGCATCGCGTCACTTCCTGGTGTTTGCGGTGTTTGCGGTCTGTGCTGCTGCATGGCGTGCAGGCTCAGATCTCTCCCGACTTTTTATCTAAAACTTAGACTGTTTTCTGGTAAAATAGCACTATATCTGGTACATTACTGTCTTTATTTCAACACTCGCTCATTTTCTCTTCCGTAACTTTCACTGTCACCAATCACTGATACATTTTCTGTCCGTTAGCCTCCGTTAGCATCTTAGCATGGCCTCTCCGGCTCCCACCGCTTCACCTCTTTCCTGCTCAGTGTGTGAAATGTTTAGTTATTCCTCTGCCTCCTTTAGTGAAGACGGTAAGTGCTTAAAGTGTAGCTTATTTGCAGGGCTGGAGGCGAAGCTCAGTCAGTTAGAGGTCCGGTTCGGCCAACTAGACCATAGTCCGATAGAATCCTCTGCGGACCGGCCCGTAGCAGCTGAGCGTAGCCGCTCCCCTGCAGCTCCCCGGCAGCCGGCCAGGCAGGGCAGCTGGGTGACGGTTCGGAGGAAGGGTAGTCTTAAAGGGCTCACGGAACACCACCACCCGCTTCATGTGTCTAACCGTTTTTCCCCACTCAGCGACACATCTGTTGAGAAACCGACCCTGGTGATTGGAGACTCTATTGTGAGACATGTGAGGCCGACTCCAGAGACCATAGTTAGGTGTATCCCGGGGGCCAGAGCGGGCGACATAAAAGCAAATTTGAAGCTACTGGCAAAGGGTAATCGTAAATATGGTAAAGTTATCATCAATGTCGGAGCTAATGACTCCCGTCTTCGCCAGTCGGAAGTAACCAGAATGAATATTGTCTCGGTGTGTAACTACGCCAAAACCATGTCGGACTCCGTAGGTTTTTCTGGCCCCCTCCCCAATCTGACCAGCGATGACATGTTTAGTCGCATGCTCTCGCTTCGCCGCTGGTTGTCTCAGTGGTGTTCAGAAAACGACGTGGACTTTATTGACAACTGGGAGACATTCTGGGGAAAGCCCGGTCTGATTAGAAGGGACGGCATTCATCCCACCCGGGATGGTGCAGCTCTTATGTCTAGAAATCTGGCCAATGTTATTAGACACACCCCCTGACAATGCAGGGTCCAGGCCAGGATGCAGAGCTGTAGTTTAACACACTTCTCTGCTGCTTCTCGAGGACCAACGCCTCCCAACAAAACTGTAGGATTGCATTATGTAATTAGCGACTCTAAAACTGTAGGATTACATGATATTGGCGACTCTGGCCAGGTGCCTAGCAAAATAGAAGTGGTTGCAGTTCCCCGCTCTCCAAAAGTTCACCAGGTGCAGCGTTATAGAGGCGTTAACCAAGATAACCTTGTAAAAATTAAAACCAATGTACATTTGGTACCAATTACAGACCGAAAAATTAGATGCGGAATACTAAATATACGATCATTAAGCTCTAAGTCTCTGTTAGTAAATTATATAATTACAGAGAGCAGGAGTGATATTTTCTGCTTAACAGAAACATGGTTACAGGAGGAAGAGTATGTTAGTTTGAATGAATCAAATCCGCCCGGCTACTTTAATCATCACATTCCTAGAAGCACGGACCGAGGCGGAGGAGTCGCAGCAATTTATAACTCCGGTCTCCAAACAAAAATTGAACCTAAGTGCAACTATAATACATTTGAAAGCCTCATGCTTGGTCTGAAATTTCCGAGCTTGAAATCAGAGAAGCCAGTTGTGTTAGTGGTAGTGTACCGGCCCCCTGCTGGTGCATATCTAGAGTTTTTGTCTGAATTTTCAGATTTCCTTTCTGGATTATTGATCAGCACAGATAAATTCATCATAGTGGGTGATTTTAACATTCATATGGATGTTGAAAGCGATAATCTTAAATTAGCCTTCGATTCTCTTCTAGAATCAATGGGTATCTCACAAAAAGTGGATAAACCGACGCACTGTTTTAATCATACTCTCGATCTCGTTCTCACCTACGGTGTTGAAACTGATGGTCTGTTGGTGTCACCTGTAAACTCCCTTTTATCCGACCATTACTTAATAACGTTTGAATTTAATTTTGTTGATGTTGAAGTGCAAAATAGGAGGTATTATTTTAGCAGATGTTTGTCTGATGAAGTTATTGTTAAATTTAGGGAGGCCATTGCTTATCTTACGACAGTGCGAAATAGTGATGTAGTCAAGGCTAGTGACCTGGGTTCTACCTCTGCAGATGTTGATTTCCTTGCTAGTAACACTGCTGATTTGTTGCATTCAGCCTTAGATGAAGTTGCTCCTTTGAAAAGGAGGGTTTCTAGCCACAGGAGCTTAACTCCCTGGTATAATAACAGATATCCGCATGTTGAAACAAAACGTGCGTAAAATGGAAAGGAAGTGGTACTCTTGTAGGTCTGTAGACTCTTATCGTGAATGGAAAGATATTCTAATAGTATATAAAAAAGCCATTTGCAAAGCCAGAACAGCTTATTATTCAACGTTGATAGAGGATAACAAAAAAACCCACGTTTTCTGTTCAGCACTGTAGCCAAGCTGACAAAGAGTCACAACTCTGTTGAGCCGTGCATTCCTGCAGCTCTCAGTAGTGAGGACTTTATGGGCTTCTTCAACAGTAAAATCGCGAGAATTAGAGAAGAAATCAACCAGCCGGTTGTAGGTGTTTCTTCAGCTTTAGCGACTTCCCTAGGCTCTGACTTGCCTCTAGACTGTTTTGATCCTATAGACCTCCCTGAGCTGACCTCACTCGTCAATAGAGCTAAGTCAACCACATGTATGTTAGACCCCATCCCGACTCGACTATTCAAACATATTTTTTCTCTTATTGGTACGACAATATTGGACCAAATTAACTTATCCCTAAGTTTAGGATATGTACCACAGGTTTTCAAAGTCGCAGTAATTAAACCTTTACTTAAAAAACCTTCTCTTGACCCAGACACCTTAGCTAATTATAGACCAATTTCCAACCTTCCATTTGTGTCTAAAATTCTGGAAAAGGCAGTTTCAAGCCAGTTATGTGACTATTTGTATAGAAATGATCTGTTTGAAGTCTTTCAGTCAGGGTTCAGAATGCATCATAGCACAGAGACAGCACTTGTTCGAGTCACGAATGACCTCCTTATGGCCTCAGATAAGGGATTAGTGTCCATACTGGTTCTACTGGACCTCAGTGCTGCTTTTGACACTATAGATCATGGCATTTTACTGCACAGGTTAGAGCATGTTGTTGGGATTAAAGGGACAGCTCTATGTTGGTTTAAATCATACCTATCTGACAGGTTCCAGTTTGTTCATGTACATGAGGTTTCTTCAGAACAGTCAAGGGTCTGTTATGGTGTTCCGCAGGGTTCAGTGCTAGGGCCAATCTTGTTCAGTTTATACATGCAGCCGTTGGGAAGTATAATCCAGAATCACGGCATACACTTTCATTGTTATGCTGATGATACGCAGCTCTACTTGTCTATGAAGCCGGATGAAACAGAACCGTTAGTTAAACTTCAGGCATGTCTTAGGGACATCAAGGACTGGATGTCCAGAAATTTCCTGCTTCTAAATTCAGATAAAACAGAGGTTATCATTCTTGGTCCAGAGCATCTTAGGAAGGGATTAGATGGTGTTGCGATGGCTTCCAGTGCAACTGTGAGAAACCTTGGTGTTATTTTCGATCAGGATCTGTCGTTTAAACCATATGTCAATCAGGTTTGTAAAATAGGCTTTTTCCATCTCCGTAATATTGCAAAGATTAGGAAAATCCTCTCGCAGAGTGATGCAGAAAAACTAGTTCATGCGTTTGTATCTTCTAGACTAGATTACTGTAATGTGTTGTTAGCAGGATGTCCAAGTAATTTGCTGAATAGGCTCCAGCTGATCCAAAATGCAGCAGCACGAGTACTGACAGGAATTAGCAGGAGAGACCACGTCTCTCCAGTGTTAGCGTCGCTCCATTGGTTACCCGTAAAATTCAGAATCCAATTTAAAATGTTATTACTTGCGTATAAAGCCCAAAACGGCTTAGCTCCGCATTATTTGCAAGACCTGATAGTGCCTTATGTTCCTGTCAGAGCTCTCCGTTCTCAGAGTGCAGGTTTACTCGTAGTTCCTAGAGTATCTAAATGTAGATTTGGAGGGCGGGCGTTCTGCTATCAGGCACCACTACTATGGAACCAACTTCCAATCTGGGTTAAGGGGGCTGACACCACCTCCACCTTTAAAACTAAACTTAAAACATTTCTGTTTAGTAAAGCCTATAGTTAGTGTTTAGTAAACCTCTAGCTGGTGTTGGTAAATCTCTAGGTAGTGTAAACTTTAGTGTGTCAGAGTCGCTCCTGTAGTTTCTTGTGCTGGCCCCCCCCTTCTCCTCCCTTTTCTCTCTTTTGTCCATGTTGCAGCATCCTTTGCCGGACACCGGAACCTGCAGGTGGTCGTGGGTGGCTTGTAGCTTGCATTACGGAGCACAAGTCTTTCCCTGACCCTGCACCCCAACCTTGGACTTGCTGATTGGGCCGGAGCTTCGGGAGCTGCGTGCTGGCCTGCGGTCCCCATCCCTGGTCATCCCGTTGCTGGCCCCCCCTTCTCCTCCCTTTTCTCTCTTTTGTCCTGCAGGTGGTCGTGGGCGGCTTGTAGCTTGCATTACGGAGCACAAGTCTTTCCCTGACCCTGCACCCCAACCTGGGACTTGCTGATTGGGCCGGAGCTTCGGGAGCTGCGTGCTGGCCTGCGGTCCCCACCCCTGGTCGTCCCGTTGCTGCTTCCACCTGCCTGCTGTGCTGTTGCCGTCCCTGACCCACCAGTCTGGCCCTCGGCAGGAGGGTCCCCCCTTATGAGCCTGGTCCTGTTCAAGGTTTCTTCCCTCCTAAAGGGGAGTTTTTCCTTGCCACTGTTTGGCTTAAGGTTTTTCTCCCACTAGGGGAGTTTTTACCTGCCATTGTTTATGTAATAACTGCTCGGGGGTCATGTTCTGGGTATGGGTCTCTGTAAAGCGTCTAGAGACAACTCTGTTGTATTAGACGCTATATAAATAAAATTGAATTGAATTGAATTATCATTGGAGCTTTCGATCTCGGTCGTGCCTATGAGATTCAAATGGTGCAACACCAAGCAACTTTAGAAAAAGAAACTAATGCTCTTATGCCTTTTCTCCTTTTCTGGAGCTCTTGCCTCCTCGGATGTGATTTTACTCCATCTTCAAGTTAGAGATTTGCTCGTTTCGATTTCTGCTCCTCAGAAATGACTACAGACATCATTTAATGTGCCATGTCTTTGAGCTTTGTGTTCCTTGAACTTCCCTTTCCTTCCTTTTCTACATTCTGATAACATCTACAAGAGCATATCTGCAGCATGAGAGCACCTCTGCTGACAAAGACATACCAAACCTTTCTCCTACCGATAAATATCTTGTTTGGCTGCAGGACTTATCACAGTCTGTTAAAAGTCCAGTCCAAATTGAAGCTAGAACCATTTTCATCCTAGGCATCAAAAATGTTTGAAATGATTCATGTAAAAAATGATTGTTTTTGTGCAGAGAGGTTTCCCTTTTTATCCAAGTACAAATCTGTGACTCATTTCCTTCATTCTCTTCAACAAAAGAGAAACACAAAAGCCTGATCAGACTGAAAAACCATCACGATAGGAACAGTAAATGACTGCATTATTAAAGTGACACGTTTCAAAATCCAGAAACTCCCACAGTAGGATCTAAGTTGTACAGCCTTTTAAAAAGGCTAATATGGGTTTTATAAAAAGGACTGATTATAAAAGGACTAGAAAATGACCTATTGGCAAGGAAATTATTTATTTTTCAAACTTCAAGTTAACATGATACAATATGACCTGAAACATTACTACATGTAATAGTCACAAACGCCAGAAAAAAGGCTAAACTAATATCTGGGTATAAAAAGGATCATGGGGCAATCTTTTGTCTACCAATCAAAAGACCACAGTTTTACGTCCCTCTATGACACTCAACTCTCTCTTCAACACCACAGACAAACTCAAACTTATTCCCAAGGAGAGTTTGTCAAACCTGACAGAAAATCACAATATAGGTGAAAAACCTTAAAGGAGCTTGAGGCTCCTTTTAAGAAATGAGACTCTCTAGCGCCACCCTTCACCACGACGGCCGTCGGGGGTACTGCAGCCAACAGTGAAGCCGGCACGGGAGAACGGGGAGAACGTGCATGCAGCGTCATGTGACGTCACATCCGCAGCCCAGCGCGGGAGATTCGGGATCGAATTGCAGCACATTTTGCAGCACACAGCCTGTTCAAGGCAAAGGAGAGATACACTAGAGGGCTCATTCTTTTGGGTTTGGAACGCTTCATCTGACATTATTACTAGAAAACTTAAACTGTATACGGATTTTTTTCATAAATCTTGCCACAATCCGGCCTCAAGCTCCTTTAAACAACCAGGATATGTAGTTCTGTTAAATCTAGGTTAAAAACTCACTTGTTTACAGCTGCCTTTGACTGAAGTATTTAAACTATTCTTACTATAGCCTACTATTCTACTATATAAACTTTTCTTTAGTATGCCTTTGCACTGTAACTCATAATCTTTTTTTTCTCTATACTTTTCATATTTTATGTAAAGCACCTTGAAACGCCTCGTTGTTGAAATGTGCTTTACAAATAAACTGGCCTTGCTTTGCTGAAAGCTCCACAGCACAACATTAAGTATTCAGGAGTAACATTCAGATGCGGTAACCAATATGCAGTTGCGTGTATGAATTATGATAAATGGTTAAAGCTCTTTTTTGTCTCACAGACATCTCGTTGCTCTTTCTTTAAAGGCTGAAAACAGTTTATTACTTTTGAAGCTCCTTTTGTCATAAAAACACACTCAGACCCACAACTTTATATTTATAAACATTCCATCACGGCCAGCGTTCCCCTCCAATCAATTTGTGACAGTCTCGTCTGAGACATACTTTAATGTTCCAGTGCTCTTTCTTCTGTCACTGCTATTTAACACACTTCTGCATTATCCTCTTATCTCTCCATCCTTCCATCCTCTGATCCCTCCTCCTTTCTCCCCCCCGCCCCCCTTTATCTTCTTTAAGCATTCTTGCTGTGGATCCTCACATCACGCTTTCAGATTTCAGGCGACAGGTGATTTGAATGCAGACAGTTTTGATGAACAGCAGCCTGCACGTGCATCAGCAAATTTGCTGGTGTCATGTTTTCTACGGCTCTGAAATTGGAAATAAGTGAAAATTTACACAACACCTGCAACGTGTATGTGTGTGTGTGTGTGTGTGTGTGTGTGTGTGTGTGTGTGTGTGTGTGTGTGTGTGTGTGTGTGTGTGTGAATGAAAGATAGGGACACAAAGTGCTTCTGAAGTTGCATTGGTTGCAGCTCTCCTGCTTGCCCTGTGTTTGTACTTGTGTTAATCTGAAAGAGCAGAGGCCAATTTACAGAGCTGCGAGTCTATTTCACAGCTGTTTGAAAACACACAAGTACACACACACGCACATACACACAGAGTGTAAATGACGACGTATCGCTCGGGGCTTCTGACATTTAAACACTCCTCAGAAATGTGTTTGAAGCTGACAGTGTGAGTGAGTTGTGAAGCTGCTTTAAAGCGCTGTGGATGCTCAATCACAGATGGAGGACGATGGTGGCAAATGAGTGACAAACATGGGTCAGAATTCACACCATGTCACATGTAATTATATTGTTCTTGTTCGACTTGGAATTAGATTTATTTGTATTCCCCTGGGGTGCAGCTTGACAGCCATGTATAAGTCTGCCCTTCCAAAAGTCATTTCATCAGCGCTGACTTAATGTCCTCTGAAAAATAAAAACGTTAAGCACCAGAATGTTTCCTGTTTCTAAGAGTCGCGTGGATGTGAACAATATGAAATAGATACATCGTTAACGTTCTCGCCGTTTCCCTCCTTTACTACACCCAACTCTTGTCGTCAAGGTCTGCACCCTTGCTTATTTGCGTATGTTACCGATTGCTTGTAGATTGTTTTGGGAGAAGTGGACAAACCATCTCAGGGAAACCTTTTTCAATTTCAGCTTTTTGAAATTGGAGGGGAAATCTTATACTGTATGCAGAAATGTTTGTTTGTAATATGTTTCACTCCTAAAGGTAAAAGAGGAGCTAGCTAGCAAACATGGCTCTGAGATATGAGACAAAAGATGAACAGCTTGCCATAGTGCCATATATGGGTAATTTTGCTTGCAAAGGTCATTTCGCTGACAAAGAACCTGTGAACCAGGTTTGGGACCTGAACAACTTAAATGTTTTTGCTACAGAAAAATTATAATCTGGACAAAAACACCATGGGACCCCTCACTGCTTGGACCACTAACGAACTAAAGAGACGGTACAATGAGCCCACAGGTTTTTGAGAAACTGATGAAGTCATACAGAAGACATAATTGCTGCTAAAGGTGGATCTGGAAGCTCTGAGGGCATGGGGCGGCGGCTATGCTGTTCACAGACGGCTGTATTTTGTCTTTGTTTTTATTGCTAAAGCTAAGAAAAAACTGTGTATAGGCTTTGTGTGTCTCCAAATAAATAAAAGGCAGAGTAAACATAGAATCAGCGTGTTCTTGTTTGCTTCTAATCGTTCTAACGGGTAACGAGGACCCCGACGCGGGAGACTCGGCAGCAGGCGCAGTGAACAAAAAGTCTTTAAACAAATTCACTGCGCACTGCAGGAAGTCCCAAAACAACCAGAAAAAAAACAAAACACTATCAAGGAGCAAGCAGAAGAACTCAGTGGTGGTGATTGGGACTGAAACATAAAAGTTCTGAATCTGACAAAAAAAATGAAACGGAGCAGGCAGAAGCAAACACAAGTAACATCAGAGAACTATGGTGGAAACACAATGCACCCACTCCCACAGGGGCTGCCCATCGGGAAAGGTCAGACCAAGGACACTGGAACCCAACCAGGAAACACACCTTCAAACTAAAACAGGAAGTAAGACGTAAAAACAGACTATATGAGGACAATCAAACCAAAAACCCCACATCACCACACTTCTCTCTCCATTTCCTCCCAACCGTGTGTGTGCGTGCGTGCGTGCGTGCGTGCGTGCGTGCGTGCGTGCGTGCGTGCGTGCGTGTGTGTGTGTGTCTCACACATTCAAGTCAGTAATAACAAAGACATGCATTCATTGAGGCGTTCAAAGATGTAGTGAGTGGGCTAAACCCCCACCCCCACCTCTGCATCAACATCCATTAACTGCGGCAGCAACCTTAACAACAAAGACACACACAAGGATGCACAAACACACACAGTAGCGTTACCTGAGATGATGGAGGCATGTCTGAATTCCTCTGAGAAGTGCATCGGCTCGTACGGAGACGTCTCGTAAAATTCTTCCCCTGCAAAAGAAGGCAGACAGAAAAACATTGAGATGGTACACAATCGGATCAACAAACAAGTGAACTGGACCTGTAGTGGATGAGCATCTGGACAAATCTGAGGAAACCTTTGAAATCACCTCGCCTGTGCTGTTTCATTGGAGTGTTTTCGTCTCAAAAACACGTTTGGGAGTGTGTCGTCATGAGTATTTTGGAGAAACAAAGTATAAAATGAAACTTCAGGGGCCGGATTCTCCAATATCTTCTTAAGAAAATCTTAGGAAATGTCTTAAGATCTAAAATTAAGAAGTTCGTAAGAAAGTTCTTAAGTGCAATTCCTCAATATTTTCTTAAGAACCATCTTAAGAACTGTCATTTCTTACGAATTTCTTATTTTTCTACTTAAGAACTTCTTAAAATATGGCTGTTTTTGAAATCACTCAATCAATTCAGCAGCCGCTCCAGCTCCAGCTCCAGACCGTTCAGCAGTAGCAGCCAAGTATCCCAGAATGCATTTCGCACCAAAACGACAGTGGGAGCCGAGAGCTAAAAGCTGTTTTAATTTCCGCTGTAGCGCTGTTAATATGCCACTTTATTAAGTTTTAATATTTTTTCAGATGCCAAAGTCCCCCTTAAGATCCCCAACCTGGCCTCAGTTTATCCAAATAACGCCTGTTGAGAAATTTGCTCCGACGTTTTCGGGGATGAGAAGAGCCGGCGGCTGCGGGGAGCAGCATTAGCTCACGGCCGGGGGGAGAGGCGTGATCGGCGGGTCAAACCGTGCTGTCGTCCCGGGGAGAAACTGATCCAATGAACTGACCTGCAGCTCTGTGGAGAATTGTCGCTGGCTGAAATAAATCATTTAGGAAGATAAATGTTGGTTTAATAGATGAAATCTAACAGTTGTAGCTTCCATATTAGTTTGTCTGAATATAAAGTGGAGCTTCCTGTTTTTACTGGATCCCCAGAAGCAGCTGCTGCTCTGTCTGTACATCAGAGCCTCACAATTTTAATAAATGTATTAAAATGAACATATCAGTCTATTGAATTTCATTTTGTTTTATTAAGCTACATATGTTTGGGTTTTTATTTAGTGCACCTCTAGGTACTTGGTATACAAAATTAATATGTATTATTCATTTCATTATATTATTATTATTATTATTTTTATTAATTTCATTATATTTAGTCGATTCACCTGAAGCGAGACTTCACTACACCAATGCATCGCTCCACAATATTGCAGATCTTTGTTTGTGCATGTGCAAATGTGTTGATAAAGGTGATATTAGACTTTTCACAGACGAAATCTTAAGACAGGTCAAGGTTGTCTTAAGTTAAGAAAAAAGTTAAGAACAAATTTAAGAACTTTTATTTCAAGAATACCATTTCTTCTTAAGTTTTTTCTTAAGAAGAAACTTAAGAAGAAAGTTAAGAAAATACTTAAGAACTTTTTTGGAGAATACGACTTAAGAATTTTTTCTTCTTAAGACAGAACTTAAGAAAAAAATGGCACTTAAGAAGATTTTTTTTCTTAAGAATGTTTTGAGAATACGGCCCCTGGTTCTGATCCCTAGATTAGAAGAAAATCATCCCTTTACAGAGAACTAAACGTGATACAAATGAAGAAAAGAACTAAAAACAACCAAAACAATTCTGCAACTCATGATCATATGATTCAAATATTTTTACATATTCAAATTCAAAAATACCATAATCATATTTCATATTCAAATTCAAAAATACCATATATTTATAGACAAACAAATATATAAATGTGTTGACCTGGGGAATTTATCACTCAGCAAATTTAGACCCCGTCCACACGTAGCCGGGTGTCTGCTAAACCGAATATATTTTCCTACGTTTGGACATGTCATCCACATGAAAACGCAAATAAACGAATGTTTAAAAAAACTCCGGGCAAAGTGAAGATTTTTGAAAACTCTGTTTATGTAGATGCGTGTAGACGGAGACAACCGGAGTTTTGCATTTTCGAACGTCACATTATGCGCCAAAACAACAACAAATCTGTTCTGACATGCAACCTTTGTTTACTACAGAACTACAGATGATCCACCATCTGTTCTCCAAGCTATTAAATAAATAAATGGTCTCTGCTCTTGACCACCGTTTAATGCGTTACACCGACACAGAGCCTACGCCGTAGGGTACGCGGCGACGCAGCCCTACGCCGTACTGTACGGCGTAGGGCTGCGTCAATAACGCGGCAGCTCCGTGGCGGGACACGGGGGGGACTCGGGCTCGTTACCGAGAGACGCGCCTGCCGGGGAGGCTGCACCGCGGAGGCACAGCTTCCCCGGGAGCCGCAGATGATTTACAGGTTTAGAATGCTTATGAATGTGGTCGAAAACGCAGATCTCCGATTATGTGTGGAAGGGGTTTTTTTTAAAACGATGTAATGTGGATACAAATAATTTTATAAACGGAGGGGGGGGAATATTCGGTTTTAAAAATACCCGGCTACGTGTGGACGGGGTCTAAGTGGTTTTGGTGAGATGTGCTAAGTGGCAGGGACATGAAAGTGGCTATTGGTCAATCTGCCTAAATCACTGTGTTAATTACCTCAGAACCTCCTCCGGAGGAGTTTATTGTCAGTGTCGGATTAAATTTTCTATCAAATCCTTCACTGATTCAATAGGAAGAAGCACTGCACGTCAACATCTTACACCGGAAGCACATCAAAAGCCCTTGACTGATGATGAAGAAATGTCAGATTGTTGAAAGACAGAGGGGGAGCGTATCATCCTCCAAAATTTGGAGATTTAATACATCATTGCTCAAAGACCCCGACTTTACTAATTTTTTTAAGAAAGAATGGGATATATTTTTACAAAATAACGACCAGCCGGAAATATCAGCGAGCGTTCTATGGGAAGCAGGAAAAGCAGTAATGCGAGGCAAAATAATTTCCTTTTCCTCAAATAAGAAAAAAAAAGACAACTTAAAAACAAAAGAATTAGAATGTGAAATAAAGACGCTAGAGGAGGCCTTCCAGACTTCTGCAGACGAACGTATCCTTAACAGAATAAGGAAAACTAAAATAGAATTAAATAAAATAATTGACGCAAAAACACAGTTTCTAGTACAAAGGCTTCGCCTGGAAAACTTTGCACATGCTAACAGATCGGGAAAATACTTAGCCAATCAATTAAAAATAAACAAATAAAAAACAACCATAACATCTATTAAGGACCAGTCAGGGGAAGTTACACATGATCCCTGTTTAATAAATTCAGTCTTTAGAGACTTTTACTATAAATTATACTCGTCACAAATTGAACCATCTGATCAATCCATTAATGAGTTTCTTGGAGACATTAATTTGCCGAAGTTACATCAGGAACAGGTTACGAATTTAGACTCACCGCTCTCAATAGGAGAACTCCATGAAGCTCTTCAACATATCCCCAACAACAAAGCTCCGGGCCCAGATGGTTTCCCAGCTGAATTTTATAAGGAATTCTGGAGCATATTAGCACCAACATTTTATAAAATGATTCTAAATGCTAGGGAGAATAAAAGCTTACCCTTAAACATGAACTCTGCTAATATTAGTCTTTTATTAAAACCGGACAAAGATCCCTTGCTCCCATCGAGCTACCGCCCAATTTCATTGATAAATGTAGACCTTAAAATAATTAGCAAGGCCCTTTCTGAACGTCTGAAAAGAGTCACCCCTTCTATTATACATCCGGATCAAACAGGCTTCATTAAAGGTAAACATTCCTCTACTAATATTCGCAGATTATTAAATATTATAGACTATTCGAGTATCAATAAACAGGAGACTACTATTATATCCTTAGACGCGGAAAAGTCATTCGATAAGGTAAATTGAAAGTTTCTATTGGCAACTTTGCATAAATTTGGATTTGGCGAATCTTTCATTGACTGGATAAAAATATTATACAGCTCTCCCAAGGCACGTGTAAGGACAAATGATCAAATCTCTACAAGTTTTACCTTGCAAAGAGGCACTAGACAGGGTTGCCCTCTCTCTCCCTCATTATTTGCAATATTTATTGAACCTTTAGCAGCAGCTATTAGACAAAATCAAAATATTAAAGGTATACAATGCAAAATATTAGAGCACAAAATAAGTCTTTATGCGGATGACGTACTCCTCTTCCTCCAGAACTCACGATCTTCACTATCACAGACAATTGCACTTATAGAGGGATTTTCATCTCTGTCTGATTATTCTATTAATTGGTCTAAATCCACTGTTTTGTGTGTTAACTACAATTTTAGGAATATAACCAATACTCAATTACAATCAGGGAACATTATATATTTAGGCATAAACATCTCCCCTAGGCTGTCAGAGTTAATAAAATTAAATCATGTTCAGCTTATAAAGAAAATAGAAGATGATCTTTCCAGATGGAGCTCTCTCCCCATTTCGCTCATGGGTAGAATAGCCACCATTAAAATTATGGTTTTACCAAAAGTAAATTATTTTTTCTCAATGATACCATGCAAACCCCCTCTTTCCTGGTTTAAATCGTTGGACTCATATGTATCAAAATTTCTGTGGAAAAATAAAACTCCACGTATTAGTTTAAAGACATTGCAAAAATCCAAAGAATATGGAGGTTTAGAGTTACCTAATTTTCAGTATTACTTCATAGCCAATAAATTACAGTATATTGTAAAATGGTCAAAAGATCATCCTTTAGATAGTCAATGGCTGGACTCAGAGCAAGTGTTTTGTAATGAACTAGAAATCTCAGAGTTACCATTCATTAGTCAAAGTATCAAACATCATCAATGTTTCAAAAGCATTAATATTAGCACAACTTTATCAGCTTGGTGGGAATTTCTTAAAGTAGCTAAAATTTCACTTTTTCCATGTGACCGTACACCCATATGGAACAACCCAGACATCGTGAAAAATGATAAAAAGATGGTTAATTTCGTTCAATCAAAGAATACGGTATTTACAGCACGTAATTGTAGGAGGACAGTTTGTACCTTTCAATACACTTATTGTTCAATACGGAGTTAGCAGGAATACATTTTTAGAGTATCAACAACTTAAGGCCATAATAAATAAAACATACAAAATTAGCCAATTAGATTTACAACTTCCCGCTAAGATAATAGATTTATTGAATCTAAGCACTTTAAAGTTGTTATCAAAACTCTACAGGTTAGTGTCTAAACTGGACGATTCAGTCTCTCTCCCGATCTCCAAGTGGGAGGCGGATCTCTCTCTGAATACCGACCAGTTTTCTTGGTCACAAATATGCTTAAATACGTTTACTATGACTAAAAACCCAAACGTACAACTTATACAGTACAAAGTTCTTCATAGTATACATTATACTGGACAAAGGATGTTCCAGATGGGCTTTGTCACCTCTAATATCTGTTCACAGTGCACAGAGAAAACCCCAGATAATTATATGCATGCTTTATGGTTCTGTACACCGGTACAGAGGTTCTGGAAGGAGATTTGTGAGGATTTATCCACATGGATCAACCACAGAATCCCAGTGTGCCCCACGGTATGTATATTAGGTCACCTGGGAGACACTCAAATAGAACCTAATTGGACACACCGGGTTCTCACTGCCTTATGTATCGCAAAGAAAACCATTCTAGTAAATTGGAAACAAAAATCCAGTTTATGTATCAACCATTTTAGGAATCTTTTATCAGATCATATTAGTAGTGAGATAATGTCTGCCTCCACTGAACAACATTCGGCTGAATTGCACTCTCTGTGGTCCCCGATTATTGGCTTCGTTACCTAGTGGGGGCGGGGGGGTGGTGATCTCGTAGCCCTTGGGGTTGGGGGTCGGCTTGGGGGGTCTGGGGCGCGGGCCTCCGGTGGCCCCCTGGGGGGCGGTGGGGGGGGGCCGCGGGGCCCTGTCCCTGGCCGGTGGGGGCCTTGGGGGCCTGTGGACGTGGGGGTCCCACTCGGTGGGCCCGGCCCTGCCTGGGTGGGGGGTGGCTGTCTGCGCTGGGGGGGCATTGCTGCCTTGGTCCTCCGTCGCTGGGCGGGGGCCAAGTGGCCCTGCAGATGTGGGGACTCCGTGACCCTTGGGGTGTCCGCCGGGGTGGCCTCGGGGGGGGGTGGGGCCGGGTCCGGGGATCGGGCCTCCCCTGACCGGGGGGTGCACGGGCGGGCGCGGCGGCGGGGTGGCACCATTCCCAGGTGTCTATGTCTTATGTTGTCAGTATGAATGGGAGGATGTTGGACCGTTTCCCCCTCCGTCTGGGGGCTCCGGCGGCGCCGGGGGCGCCCGTGGAGGTACGGTGGGGCCCTGGTCCGGCTCGGAGGGCCGGCCCCCATCTACTGGATGGCCGGTGGGGGGACGGGGGGCCTGGGTTCTGGGCTCTTCCGTGGCGGCCTCTGGTCTCGCGGGTGGCAGGGTTGCTCCCCCCCCTCCCCCACTATAGCTACACTTCAGGTGGAACTTTGTTTGGTTTATTACACACACGCACACACACACACACACACACACACACACATAGTCACTTAGTCACATGCATATACACACACACACACACACACACACACACACACACACACACACACATGATCATATACATACACACACACACACACACACACATGATCATATACATACACACACACACACACACACACATAGACATACACACTGGCTTGTTCACCTGCATGCTGGCTCTCTAGTTTTTGGGTTTAGGTAGCGGTAGCGATAGCTTAGCTCAGACTGCGATCAGATCTCAAGATTTAGGTCGATTGCTGATATTGTTTTGGTTGGCTCCGTGCCGGTTTCGTATTTTGTTTGTGGTTTTTTGTTGCAGATTTCCAGTGCTTGACGTGTGTTTCCGTGTGTTCCTGCTTCCTGGATTGGCAGTGGATGTCGTCACCCCCCCCCCCCCCCCCCCCCCCCCCAAAAAAAAAAAAAATCACTGGGTTTGTATGTGTATATTTATGTATGTGTACGCATATATACGCGTATATATATGTATATATATTAAATATAGTAATAATGCACATATATATACTTTTGCAGACAAGGGGAAAAAAAAAAAAAAGAAAGACAGAAATTTTAATTAAATCCCTCTTAAAGTCGAGACTGCATTTAAACACTAATCTCTTTGACAGTTGGTCCCACGTATTTGAACCTGAATTACATGTCGGCTCTTTTTGACGAGAGAAACATGTTGAATTAAAAATTTGTGTTGAAAATTTTCAGTTGAAGGAAAATTTAACACATCTAGACCAGCTAAACTGCATGACATTAACCGAAGAACCTTGGCGTTTAGAAACTGTGGTCCAGGTGTCAATGTTACTCTGGGAATGATAGAGCCAATCGTATTGGATCCAACCACTACTGGGCGAGAGGTGGGGACCACCTCAGATAGGTCACCAGTCCGTTACAATATCTTTAAATATTCAATCATTAACATTCAGAGAATTAACTTTTTCTGCCTAGTCTTGCCCAGGGAGAGTTCTGATGAGAAGTAACTCTCCTGTTTGTCCCTCTCCATGCACCTTCTGCAGTTCTTCTCTGTGGATATTGAGGCAATCCCAGGCCAACCGAGTAATGGCGCTTATCCACTAGTACCTACCCAGCGCGCCCCGACTCGGTACGCCTCGTACCGCCTCCACCCGCTTTGTCCTCGTTTGTTTTTCCACAGCCAGGTGGGAAGTGGGCGGGTTGGGGTGAAGCTGCTGTGACGTACTCGATTGCACAACCCCTTTGTTTGTGTCGGCGCTAATCAGAAATCAGCTGGAGCCGCGAGCGGCTGAGAAGAAAACCGAACTCCTGGTAGATCTGGTCGTTCCTTATCGCCCGTCTACATCCCTTTTTAATTCTCTCGTTTGCCACCAGGTTTATGAACATCTGCACCTCAGAGTTGGATCACCAAACAGACGTTTGCACTGTATAATAAAATCGCAGCGAGCCGCGAGTCGTTCTCGTGCTGACTCAGACGTTTGACGGCCCCGCCCCCCGACCAATCGGTGGCGTGTATTGTGATGACGTCAGATACAGGGCCGACTCAGCACGCTCAGAACCTCGGCAGAATAGGTACAGAAAAAGTATCTACTCGGCCAGCCTTTACCCGTCTTGGACCGTAGTGGAGAAGCGCAAGACGGGGGGCATGGTGAGTAGAAGCGCGCAGAGTAGGTACTAGTCGAAAAGGGCCATAATATGCCTGAACCACCTCATATGGATCCTCGTTGAAGTGAAATGACAAGGGTTCTAACTTGGAACCGAAGGAAGAGTCCAGACACCCCAGGGGGAATCTGCTGTTTCCACAGTGTTGTTCTTCTGGTTGCTACCAGCAGTTTATGACCATAATTGAGGTGGGAACCATAAGAGAGAGCTTAAGTTTTTTCTTCATCAAACTACAGTAATAAACGTGATCTCCTGCGCCCAGCATATCCAAGCAGCACAGAGTCAACACTGCACCCTTGCCAGCAGTTTTTCAGGGATGTGAGGAGGCACTGAACTCAAGGTCAAAACTTGTCTTGATCCCAAATAGTCCCCAAACAACCCTCATTGATGGGTGGCTCCTAACAATAGCAAGGCAGCTTATTTGAGGCCCTATATACTTACTCAAGACCCCTGCTAATGGAGACATGCCTCTTGATGACATTTAGGTCCAGAGTATGGCAAAAACTTGCCCTGATACGTGTACAAGTGAGTAGATACAGGTGTTATGGAAATGCTGCTGTCAGGATGAATTGTGCATGCCTACCAAGAAACGCAACACCCCTCGGTAGGACAGCTAAAACAAATAGTACCTGACAGTGAGATGTCTCTGCAGAAACACATGACACACAAACATTCATCAAGAACATAGCCCTCTGACTTCAGAAATGTCTGTTTGAATCATTTTCATTAACACCGCTAAATTTTCGGAGTTATATACTTCTGATGCTTTATCATCTTCAGTAACATTTAAAGGCACATTGCATTGTTGGGCAATAGCTTAAGACATCAAAATGCCCTGGTATTTTCATTTTAGCTGTGTGCATTTTCACAGTTTGTAATGGGGATCAGATTTCTGTGGAGAGGGAGGGAGAGAGAGAGAGGGAGGAGGGAATAAAAAATAGGTCACTTCAGCCAGGTAGTAGCTATTCAAATATGTAGTAGAGAACAGTTGCACATGTGGTACAGTATCATACCAGATCTACCAGGTTCTCGTGGTACAAAGACAATAGCTTCGTTATCAAATATCATCAGTGAAGTAAAGTGGCTTTCCTCCCTCGGTACTCATTATGGTAATGCCAAGTAGTAGCATGACCATGACCATTAACCCGGTCTGAAATAGAAGAAAAAATTCCCCAAAGAATAAAACACGCCTGAAAAAACAGGGAAAAACATGAAAATGAAGGTGATATATTAGTATACAGAAAAGGTTTCCCTTTTCATCTTCTTCGTCTTATTCCGCACGCTTTTTTGTCAGTTAATGCTGCCCGAACCGCAACGTGCACTCATGCATGGCATACATCGTTAGATGCGTCTCCATCGTGCTTCGATGGGCATTACTTTTCTCAGTCAAAAGTGTTACCATGGCAACGCTAGATGCCCCCCCCCCAAAAAAAAAGGCGAAAATTGTGGCGCTTATTGCTTGCGAACTTTATCGTAGAGACATTGTTCAAATTTTCAAACACTCGGCCTGATTGGCACTAAAGGTATTCTCCAAGATATTGGAAAAATTATTTGTGCTTAGACTTGACAACTACATTGAAAAATACAATCTTCTGTGTGATCAACAATTTGGCTTCAGAACTAACAGATCAACTTCAATGGCAGTGATGAGTTTAGTAGAGCAGGTCTCTACAGCCATTGACAACAACAAACTTACTGCAGCTGTGTTCAGTGACCTCAGTAAAGCATTTGACACTGTTGATCATGAATTGTTGATGAAGAAATTGGAGAAATATGGAATCAGAGGGACTGCGTACCAGTGGTTAAAAAGCTACCTTGCAGACCGTTACCAATATGTACAAATTAGGGAAACCAAATCAGCTTTTTTGAAAATAAAATGTGGAGTCCCTCAAGGGTCGGTTCTGGGGCCCAAACTTTTCATACTATATATTAATGACATTGTTAATGTATCAAGGTTCTTTAAATGCGTCCTATTTGCAGATGACACTAGTTTGCTTTGCCATGGTACAAATCTGGAGCAGCTCCTGAGAACAGTGGAAGGGGAGATGGATTTTATGAAAAAGTGGTTTGACGCCAATAAACTTTCCCTAAATTTAAGCAAGACCAAACTTTTAATATTTGGAAACCGAAAGATCAATGAAGAAATTTCTATCAAAATCAACAATATTCCCATTGAAAGAGTAACAGAATACAAATTCCTTGGAACACTCATTGATCATAAATTAAAATGGAAATCACACATTAATTATGTCAAAAAGAAAATGTCTAGAACTATTGCAATTATAAATAAATCAAAAGAATTTTTAAATTCAAAGTCACTTAACCTTTTGTATTGTTCCCTTGTAGTTCCATACATGTCTTACTGTGTGGAGATGTGGGGAAACACATACAAGACCCATCTAAAACCCATTTTTGTATTACAGAAACGAATAATACGTATAATAAAGAAAAAAACGTTCCATGAGCCAACCAACGCTCTTTTTATAAATTTAAATACTCTCAAATTCTGGGATATAGTTAAGTTGCAAACTTTATTGGTCCCATTCAAAGCTCACAACAATCTCCTTCCACACAGCATACAGGAGCTGTTCCAAATCCAGGAGAACAAATATCAACTGAGAAATGCTGGTTCATTCAAAAACCAAAAGGCAAGAACAAAGTCAAAAGAACATTGTATTTCAGTAAATGGTGTAAAACTATGGAATTGTTGCGAAAAGGACTTAAGAATGTGTAGTTCAATCCATACCTTCAAAAGAATGTTTAAAATTAAGACTATCAACGGGTATAAAAAAATACTGTAACAAACTGTACGGATATATTCTAATTCATTGACATCAAATTTCATAGTGGTTTCATAGTATTATTACTGGGCTTTAGTTTGCTTCTTCGCATCCACCAATATATGATAGTGTAACAGATGTATTATTGTTGTGCGTGCGTGCGTGCGTCTGGCGTGCATGCGTGCGTGCGTGCGTGCGTGCGTGCGTGTGTGTGTGTGTGTGTGTATTGATTGTATGATAATAGGGTAGGCATCACAAGCTCATGCTTCAGCCTACACCTTTTTTGGTCACATCTTTTGAGCCATCTCTTTAGTTCCTCCCTGGTTTTGCTGTTTTCCCCATGTGTGCTGTATAATGATGATGGTTGCACCGATGTAACATTGTTTTTTGTTTTTTGGATGACCAAAATAAACAATAAAAGAAAAGAAAAGAAAGAAAAGAAAAGGCGCATACAACCTCACTATGCCAATTATTACAGTTTTTGCAATATTTAACTTTCAATTTAAAAAAAATGTCCATTTGACTTTGGACGCTTGTTGCTATGCAACAGGTTATCGTAGAGACATCGTACAAATGTTCCCTGACTCGGCACGCTGTGGACTTCAACATATTCAAATTTAATGAAGCTGTGATTTAAGTCAAAATGCCTGCCGAATGGCCCCATCTCCAAAGGTTTATTAACAACCTTTAACGGTTTATTTACAGCCCTAAACTACTTCTTGGACATTATTAATCACCCTAAACCACACAACCCCGAAGCAGAGGGTGTTGGGTATTAACAACCCTAAACCACACCCCCTGCGGGGAGCACAGGAATGAATGCAATACAACCGTAAGCACCTCAAACTGACATAGAACCACCCCGAACACAACCACTACAGCCCCAAACCAAATCAGCAAGAGGAGACGAATGGGCAGTAGGGCATGCCCATATCAAAATTTCCTGAAATTTTCTAGTTAACAATTATAATTAGAGGACAGCCAAAGTCACAAACACCAGCCTTTTTTACAGACAACTTAATTGAGACTTCCTGTGTGGCAGTTCTGATCGACTGGAGACCGAGCATCATCAGATTTCTGTCATTTGTCCTGGAAACAACACGTACACTGAGCCGAGGCCTGCTGTAACCCGCCCGTCACTCTCGCTCGTCTCATCACAGCTTCAACCACAACAAGTGTCTGTTTGACTGAAAATACAGTCCTCCCAATTCCAGAAAAGGTTTTAGTAATTGGTTTTGGCTGAATTCCTCAAGTACTTTAAATCTCTTAACAATTAGTTTGTTTTATAAAAAGAGATTTAATTTATGTAATGAAGCACATTACACAGTTTTAGCATGTCTGGAAAAAGACTGACAACTGGAATAAGGACTATTTCCACATTAAAACTGCTTCATTGGGGTCTTCTTTGTAGACCATTCACTAAAATAATCCGGTATACCTGCTGCACTCCATTGTCAGGACCCCAACAAAGCCCTGTGTCTGGCTGGCTAGAAATGAGTGCTAGCTAACACGCTAATCTGGTTCAGCTTCTCTGCAACAGTGGAGGACAACGCTGGTGCTGCTTGCAAAACATGTTCAGAAAAGGTTTAATACATCCAGACTTATATCTCATCTGAAAGGTTGTCCCGTTGGTGAAGCTGTAATAGAATAATATAAAGCTAGCAGCACTAAGGCTAAAAAAACAATACAGAGCATTGAAATTCGTGTTCAGCATGAAAACTGTAAATAGTTTCGACAGCCATGAAATTACAAAATAATGGAATTCATAGCTAGAGCAGTAACGATGCGTCGATGTAACATGCATGTGTAACACATCTATTACATAAATACATCTGCGTTGATGCGTCACATGCTGCATATACAGGTACACAATGTGTTGTTTGAGTCTTAAAATATGAGACTTGGTTTAAATCCATAATGAGCTTGTGCTCAAACTATAATGTACGAACAAACATCCTCCAGCAAACTTCGTCTTCAGCTACTATTGTAATTATGTAATAACAATTAATATATATTACATATATATTCAACATGAATTGTGCAGTGATTAAAGCTTGTGATGGAAAATCATTCAGACTTAAAGCATTGGGCAGAATTCATGTTACAATTATGTACTTTTACACAAAGTGATGTCTTAAACTGTCTTTGCACTTTTTAGGGTTTTAATAAGTTATTTTAGATTCATGGAGATTGTTCTGAATACACCAAATCATGCCCTAAGACACTTTTGCTGTGGTTTATGTATGAAATTTATTTTATTTTTCACACGAAAAAAGTTGTGAAAATTGTAAAATATATTATTTGTTGGCATTTAACAGAAAGATGTATCAAAAAGTGGAAAAAAATCATCATGAGATTAATCTAAAAAAAAATTGATACATTAATCAACAAGAAAACAATCATTAGTGGCAGCCCTATTCATAGCGGTTTGTACTGTTGTAGATGCACATTATTGTTTTTGTAGTGTTTTTAATTTATGATATATTTGTAAGCTATTTGCACGTAACTGATCATAATTCTGTTAAACCCCTTTTACGAGGGATACAGGGATTGTTTTATCGTCTGACTATAAACTAGACTATAAACCGCTATAAGCCCTGCAGTTAAACAATGATGCAACTAATTTATGGATTTTTACGGGCTAAGGAGCTTCATGCTCATAAATTTAGCCTTGTCACATCAGACCAATTAAATTACCAAACAGGTCACAGTGGATCAATGAAACTGTTCAAATTAAATCAAATCCACTTGTGGACACCTGCGGTTCCTAGACAAGTGCAAACTATTTTTCAGCCACTTGACTTTTCTGAAGTACTTTGGAAAAGAAAAGAAAAAGAAGAAAGAAAGAAAACTCAAGATCACATGAAGCGCTAGGACCCTTGGCTGTCATATATTTTGCCCAGAACTACTAAAATATTAGTTTTTCATCACTGCGTCTTTTTTTTTTTTTTTTTTTTCCTACAGTTTATATGAATTAGTTGGTTATAGATAGGGCCTACCAGTATCGGCTACATAGAAGCAGTTAATAACATGTCGATCGCTAGTTGGCATCGTTTATGGTCGGAACTACGACGGTATCTGACTGTCTTTGAACCTCCGACTGTCGTTCTTGATTAATGAAAACATTCTTGGCAAATGCTTTCGCTTTCGTCCGTCTTGTCCCAGTCCGAAAATTTCACCTCAATACGAATGCCCCCGGCCGTCCCTCTTAATCATGGCCCCAGTTCAGAGAAGAAAACCCATAAAATAGAACCGGAGTCCTATTCCATTATTCCTAGCTGCGGTATTCAGGCGACCGGGCCTGCTTTGAACACTCTAATTTTTTCAAAGTAAACGCTTCGGACCCCGCGGGACACTCAGCTAAGAGCATCGAGGGGGCGCCGAGAGGCAGGGGCTGGGACAGACGGTAGCTCGCCTCGCGGCGGACCGTCAGCTCGATCCCGAGATCCAACTACAAGCTTTTTAACTGCAGCAACTTTAAGATACGCTATTGGAGCTGGAATTACTGCTGGCACCAGACTCGCCCTCCAATAGATCCTCGTGAAAGGATTTAAAGTGTTCTCATTCCAATTACAGGGCCTCGAAAGAGTCCTGTATTATTTTTCGTCACTACCTCCCCGAGTCGGGAGCGGATAATTTGCACGCCGTCTCCGGAATCTGGATAACCATTCCTATTTTTTTAATCATGTCCAAATACTTAACACCTGACAATTTGAAACAGGGTTTACTTTCTTTTCTTCATGACCTTTAGATGCATGTGTTTAGCAACAAGTCATTTTCTTTTCATAATGGAGGAAGGCCCTGAACATCTGCTAAATGCTTGTCAACAAAGAAATGTAGAGTAGTAAGAAGGTCATAACGGTGGTCAAAGTTGAAGAGTGAGAGTCACGGCTGAAGGATAATTGCACTTCTATGGAAAAGTTTATAATATATTAAAATGTATCTTTTTCCACCTAATGGTAGTGTAATTAATCTATAATGTCATCAGTGGAGTAAAGAAAGTGGTAAATCCCCTTATATTCTTTACATTTGTTTTCATTCCATTTCCTCTCCTCCATCAGTAATTGGTTCTTCATTTCTCCCTTTTGTCACCTCCTCATATACGTGATTAGGTTCATCTGATTACACATTTAAGGACACCGCTTCCCTCCACTCTTTTACCTTCAGGCATGTCGACAGTTTATCTTACACTTTGCTTCTCATCCCAAACTTAAGTTGAACATCTTATCTATCTTTTTCTCTCTTTCAGATGTAAATGTGCTGTGATGAGTTAGCTGAACCTTTTTATTAGGGGGGTGTGTGAGTTTGGTGTGGATTTCATTTTCCATTAATATCATAACAAAGAGAGCCTATTTTCAAAGGACAAAGAATGCTTAACAGTATATCTGAACTATGTCTGAACTATGAACAAATAGGAACGACACGTTTCACTTGATTCGACAGCTTTGTGATTCTTGGGTGTCGACGTCGTTCGTATTGTGATTCTCAAGAATTTCTACATTTTTGTGATTCGACATCAAGATTCAAATAAAGTTTTTTTTTTCCCATTTACACGACAGGCTGAATCCACTTCTATAAACCATATTCAAATCACATTTAAAGGAGCTGTATGTAAGAGCAATAATAAAACTAATCATAAAATGACCCCGATATGTCAACAGACATTTAGAAATCATGTTCATTTCAAATACTTATGTCACTGACAACAGCACTCAAGCCAGGATATTCCAGTTTAAAAAGAGGAGTTGCAGCCCTCAACTGATGTTTATGTTGTCATTTTTTGTTTTGGCCTGAAGCTCCACCCTCCACCTATCTCCCAATCACCAAGTCAGTATTGTTTCTGAAGCTCCACCCTCCACCTATCTCCCAATCACCAAGTCAGTATTGTTTCTGAAGCTCCACCCTCCACCTATCTCCCAATCACCAAGTCAGTATTGTTTCTGAAGCTCCACCCTCCACCTATCTCCCAATCACCAAGTCAGTATTGTTTCTGAAGCTCCACCCTCCACCTATCTCCCAATCACCAAGTCAGTATTGTTTCGGCATCCGGGTTGCCAGCTCGGCTCTAATTATCGCAGCCATGGCAGCCTACGTTCCTGCTGCATTCTGCAGCCTACCTGGCAACCTCTGGTCGGGGGGAGGAGGGGGAGGGTACACGCCGCTCAACAATATTTTGAAAGTGACTGCAGTACCAGTTTTGGCCATTTCTTACAGACAGCTCCTTTAAAAATACAAGGTTGTAGCTGTTATTTCAGAAGCATTATTGGTATGTATGTGCTAACAATATGTTTATGAAGTGCTACAAATCAATCTTTTGAAAACCAAAGAACATTTCTGCAGACCGCTCACACCCTGCACACAGACTTTTCAAACCCAAAACCAGCCGTCATAGAGACAGTTTCTTCGCTCAGACCGTTACCCTGCTGAACCTTCAAGAGTCACAGGGGGTTGAATATTTTTGCAGTATCTCCATGACGCCAAATATTGGTTCTCTCTTGTATTACATTGTATACAATGTACTTTTTTTTTTAAATATATTTTTATCCCCAATATTTTACCCATTTTATCACCCAGTGCTCTTACCTAAGTCAGTCCTGGGCATTGCGATCCAACCCCGGGAGGGCCCTACACTGGGCTCAGGTCTCCTCCTTACTTGAGGAGTGAGCAGACATCAATATTTTATCCCACACCTAAGAACCGACATAAAACTTGGAAAAAAAGATTATACTGATTTCAAAAAGGGTTTTACTATTTTGAGCGATTCAGATTTCCAAGTTCCTGTGAATTCACAAACCCAGACCAGACTAGAAATATCCAGCCTCCTCATCTCCAACCCCAACTTTACTTCAACATGCATTCACTGTATCTTGGAGGTGGGAACTGTAGTTTTTTGCTTTCATGCCAATAATTCTGTTGCATACTTCGTTTAAGAGGGAGAGAAGTCAGCAACGCTCTATCTGTACTTCAAACTTCTTATTGGTGTTTGGTCACTTTTGTCACTTTGGCCAAAACACACACAGCTCTTAACATTAGAATAAAGAGTATTTAACCAAACAAAAAAGTCTCCATTAAAGGTGAAGCTCAGGGTTGAAACGTTAAACGTCATATATACGGTACATTAAGATCAGCTTGTGAAAATAAGGCAGAGCATATCTACTACTAAGTATATATAACATATACAGAATTTGCAGAATATTTACTGTGCAAATATGCAAACATCTTGAGTGTAGTATGGTAAAAATATTGACTTTTCCCAATATATTTTACTTTCATGAACACATGCTGGTGCAGGCAAGTCCACAGCTTGTCTGAGATATGTTTTTTTTTTTGAATCTCTTCTTTTATCATACAATTTTAGGGTGATGGATTCTTTCCTACATTTTTATATTGCAATGTAGAGTATATCATGGAAAAAAGGACATAATGCTCTGCCAGTCTCTACAGCTACCGTGGATGAGTCTTAATTTTGCTTACTTGAAGTAGGACTTGCGAGTTCCTATGAAACTTTTGTGACAGTTGCAGTTTGGAGAATGTCAAGGTTTCTTTAAAAGTGAGCTGCTGCTATTGAGACAGACCAGAATGTGGTTATTTCAGCTCTGTTGGTTCAGGCCACAGACTTGTGAGTTTCCTATCAGACCGAATAAAGAGTTTCCTTGAAAAGCTCTGGGAAGATTGTGGTTTTTGTTAAACTCATATTCTGAATTACACCAATGGAGGTGGAGAGTGCAAAGTTAAGGCAACTCAGAGACACTGACAAACAGTCCCACATGAATGTTTGGTTAAGACAAGGACTCGTGAAGATTTTTTCCTCCATATCTGACGGTAGAGTTAAGGAAATTCTTCCCATTACAGGTCAGTTAGGATTTATGATCTTTAATTGGGGCCCAAGCACTGACAGTGCAAAGGCCCTATTGTATCTGTAGGAATTGTTCTCATTATTTTTCCGACAAATGAGGGCCTTTTTGTCCCCCTAAATGTGCCCCAAAAGTCACCAAATTTTGCAAGCAAGCCAGGCCTGCCGAAAAATTTGATATTTAATGGTTTGCATTAATGGGCGTGACCTAACTGCTCAACAGCGCCCCCTAGAAAACTTTGTGCCTCAAGCCCCACAATACGGTTTGACGTACATGCACGAAAATCGGTACACACCTGAATCATGTCGGAACTTAAAGAAAAGTCTCTTGGCGCCATGGCCGAAACCGAACAGGAAGTCGGCCATTTTTAATTAATCGTGTAATTCTGGCGCAATTTATGCCATTTCTTCGGCCGTTAATGCGGCCCGAACCGTAACGTGCACCCAGGTGTGTTATACATCAAAATGTGCGTCTCAATCCTGCAACGATGGGCATTACTTTTCTCAGTCAAAAGCGTTACCGTGGCGACGATAGATGGCCAAAAAGCGCACCGCCCCTTCGTCTGATTGGTCGATATTTGATAGTTCCTATTTTCTGCCATAACTTTTGAATGGTTTGACATAAAGACTCTTGGGTGGTGTCATCGGACTCTGTTTTGAGTACTTGACCTTTATTGGCATGAATTAGCCCCGCCCCTTCTTCTGATTGGTCGATATTTGATAGATCTTATTCTCTGCCTTAACTTTTGAATGGTATGACATAAAGAGTCGTGGGTGGTGTCAACGGAAATGGTTTTGAGTCCTTGACATTTATTGGTGAAAATTGCATGGGCGATGGCCCGTTCATCACTCCTTGCAGCATTAATTCCCTTTATAATTATTATTGTAAAGTATCAGAACAGAAATAGATTTCTAAAAGTAATATTCAAATATCCTTATTCGACTGGGCCTTCAACAGCTTCCCGAGCTTCACATGACCATGATTTGGCTTCAGAAGTTTCTGACAGGCTGACTGACATTAATTGGAAGCACATCTGGGTGCACACCTTCAAACACGAGGCCCTCCTAGTATACCTACACAAGCAAATCAAAATACAGCTGGCAACACATCAGGAAATGAATCATAGATATTCAAAAGTATTGTTTCTCTTTGGACACAATTTCTAAATGCCTTAAATGCCAAACGGTTCTGTTTCATCTGGCTTCATAGACAAATAAAGCTGTGTATCATCAGCATAGCAATGAAAATGTATGCCTTGGTTCTGGATAATACTTCACAAGGGCTGCATGTATAAACTGAACAAGATTGGCTCTAGCACTGAACCCTGCGGAACACCATAACAGACCCTTGACTGTTCTGAAGAAACCTCATGTACATGAACAAACTGGTATCTGTCAGAAAGATATGATTTAAACCAACGTAGAGCTGTCCCTTTAATCCCAACAACATGTTCTAACCCGTGACTGATAACTGAGGTCAGTAGGAACAAAACAGTCCAGAGTCAGGTCAGAACCTAAGGAAGTCGCTGAAGCTGAAGAAAAGTCCACAGCCGCTACCGGGTGGACCTGGTTCATTTCTTCTCTAATTCTGATGATTTTACTGCTAAAGAAGTTCATAAAGTCTTCCCTACTGAGAGCTGCAGGAATGCACGGCTCAACAGAGTTGTGACTCTTTCTCACCCTGGCTACAGCGCTGAACAGAAAATGTGGGTTATTTTTATTATCTTCTACAGTATCAATGACGAATAGTAAGCTGCTTTAGTTTTACGAAGGGCTTTTTTAAATACTATTAGACTATCTTTCCATGCACGATGAGAATCCATAGACCCACAAGAGAACCACTTCCTTTCCATTTTACACATTTTTTGTTTCAGCATGCGGATATGCGAATTATACCAGGGAGTTAAGCTCCTATGGTTAGACACCCTCTTTCTCAAAGGATCAACTGCATCTAAAGGTAAGTGCGGCAAATTTGTAGTATAACAGAAAAGGAAATTCAGTATGTGCAGATGTAGAATTTAGCTCAAAGCCCCTTGATTGTTTCAATATATTCTACTGTAGGAAACTGAGAAGCAATGGTCTCCATAAATGTAGCTACAGTGTTATCGAATAAAAATCTTCTAAAATAATACCTTTTTATTATGTACCTTAGCGATAACAATGTTAAATGTAAATGCTAGTAGTTGACTGTGGTTGGATAGGAGGGGGTGTCTAAGCAACACTAACAGATTATCTGGTTCTATTCTGTAGGTGAAGACAAGATTGAGGGTATGATTAAGGTAGTGGGTGGCTTTGTTTACTTTTTATGACATGCCCATCGATTCTTAAAAGGCATTTAATGCTAACGTAAGGCTATCACTGTCAATATCCATATAAATGTTAGTCACCCACCATAATTACTTTTTCTGTACCGGAGCAATAAACCAGATAGAACATCTGAAAACTCAGACAGAAACTAAGCGCCACCCGAGGGCCGGTACACTACCACTAACAAAAATAGCTTCTCTGATTTCCAGCTCTAGAGTATTAGACTAAGCGCGGGGCTTTCTGACGTATTACAATTGCTGTTACGTTTAGGTTTTATTTGAAGACTGGAGTTACAGATGGCTGCCACTCCTCTCCCCTTGCTGTAGGGAATATGATCATTAGAATTTGTATATTTCATATATAAAACATATGCACGCACACACACACACACACACACACACACACAGTACAGTATATACTGTATAAAAGTCACAAGGCATCAGCCAACAAATTAAATATTGGGAATGCATTGATCTTCAAAGTGGACAATGACCCAATATCTCCAAAATTAGTTGCAAAGTGGCTTTAAGACTACAAACTGAATCCCTTTGGAGAAGGCATCGAAAATAGCTCTGACCTCAATACTACAGATGATTTGTAAGCAACACTGAACAAGGCAAGTCAGGGCTCCAGACTGCGACCAAATGCTCGCATTTTGCGACCAAAATTTGAGTATGTGTGACTGAATTTCATTTCCACTCGCACACGTGCGACCAGTAAATTTGACAGTTTTTTTTTTTTTTTTTTTTTTTTTACACGTTAAACGTAGAAGGGGTGCGTCAATGAACCCCCATATTTGCAGGCCAATGAGTGTGAAAGGGAATGACTTGGGGGATCTATGTATTTATTATTTTTTTCGTTTAATTTCACCAGCTCAAAGCAGGTATTACGCCCGGACCACATTTAATGCGACACAACGCGCTGCGCCGCGCACATAAAGTTAGAAGAAAGAGATGGCGGGTATGTTTGGTTTTAGTAACATCATGCTCAGGCAATGAGTCTGCAATGGCCCAGACGGGAGACACATGTAGCTCAGTGCTTAACTTTTATTTTTAATCCACTCTATATTCTTCTGGTTTTTCTCCGATATGTTCCCCTAAAGCCTGATTTATGGTTCCGCCTTAAATCGACGCAGAGCCTACGCCGTAGCCTACGCCGTAGGCTCTGCGTTGTTGTAACGCGGAACCATAAATCAGCCTTCACCCGGTACATACATAGGTTTCTCTAACAAATGAAAGTTAAATTTTAACACGTGGGAAAAACACCTAACCTTTTAAGTGATGTGTGTTATCAGGTGTAATGGCATTTTTAGGTTAGAAATAAGAATATTTCTTGGTAAGATCCTTAGTTATTTGAGTGAAGGCAGTGAATTTGGTCAACTGGTGTAAGTTCAGGGTTTTAGTAAAGACACAAGTAGGGAAATTTTATTGACCCCCAATATTTGTACATTTGTTAAGTACTGTGTTTAACAGTTAAATTCATGGCTGAAAGGTTACTAAGCACTTTGTTACCAAGCACTTTTTTATCATGTGAATGTATGTTTTTTTTATATATAATGACAGCAATGGTGCTGTCAGTTTACTTTATGTTGCGGCATCTTTAAAAGTGCACAATAAAATGTAACACTGCATTTGAAACAGCACATTGTGGTAATTCATTAATCTATTATGAAATACGTATTACTAATACACTGAAATGTAGTAGAAATGTAAACATTTGGTTAGCGTGTCGATAAACGATGTGCGCTCCTAAAATTTCTGATTGTGCCCCTAAAAATTTTCAGTTAGGGGCTACTGTGCTCCTAGTGAAAAAAGTTAGTCTGGAGCCCTGCAAGTGGAAGCATGAAGACCTACAAGCTGGACTCTGGCAGATAGACAGCTACAAAAAAAATTATCTGAAGTTACCTAAAATACTAATCAGGTTCTTGTAAACTTTTATATCTGATAAATAAAATAATGAATAAAAATCTGAAAAGGTTCTCTCATTATTTAATGGCAGACATCTTTTTACAATATATTTAATTTTAATAGCATTCAGAGGAAATGGAGATATCTGAAAGAAACCAGAATTATCTTTCATTATTTTTCTCTTTCGCTGATCTCATATTGAGTGCATCTGTACAATCATTTCTCAGAAAAAAAAGCATCCCTTTACATTTCTGCATGGAAGTCACAAAACAATATAAAAGATATCAAAGTTTTGGGAAAGGAAAAACCATCAGAAATTACAGGACATGGACAGGAAGGCTGCTGAGATAAAGATGTTATGACTCATCCTGGAGCTGATGAGGATGGACTGAGCGGATAAAAACGTGCAGAGGATAAGGTGAGAAAGGGAGAAGTGCACTGAAGAAGCTGGTTGGGAGGAAAGGGGGAAAGCCAAGAAGGAGATTTATGGATGTGGTGTTGGAGGACGAATCAGACGGGACTCCTGGCGGCAAAAACTGAGATTTGTGACATTAAATCCAGCAGCAACATCGCCCTGCTGCTCAGGTGGTGATGATAGATAACCACTGCATCACAACTTCAGACATAGAATAAAAAGATCCTTCATTCCCAGCCGATGCTGAGTACCAATCCAATACCAGTTAAGTGGTAAAAGCCAACGTTTTCTACAACTATCAAGCCCTGGTCATCCATGATAATACATTCTACAAATTTGTTCATAATTGCTGGAATTTTTCTCGCTTCTGAAAAGTAAACTTCAGAGTTGGCCGCTACGGTTCCTCATGTCCACTTGGTTTTATTTTCTTTGACCTAATTTCTTCAGACTCTTTCACCTGATCATTCCCGAAATTCATTGCTCCCGTTACATGTAGCAACATTCGTCTGGAAACTGCAGCCTTGCATAATGAGCATCCCAGGGTTGAATTAAACCATTTAGCAGACAAAATACTCAAGGATTTTGCTCTGCTCTGGTAAAGCTGTTGTTCTATTGATTGTCATGGCCATGCCTTCATCGACATGCAGATACTGTATGTGTGTTTGACCCTTTGCATGCAAAGATAATTAAATTTCACTAAGTTGAGCCATTACCAAGTTATTATTCCTGACTTTTACTATATTATTTCAGTCTCACTCTGGTATGTTCATCTAGTGGTTAAAAGATATATACAGAGGTAGTTCATGTATTTTTCCACAATCCCATGTTGTCGACATTGCCTGTAAATGAGGTCGACAACTCAAATCCTCCCATACACAATGGAGGCAGAATCAGACTCAGTCTGTGAAAGTTGAAAAAAAAAACTACCTTACACTCCCTAGTTGGCAAAAGTTGAGGGTGTCTTCATTGATCAGTGAAATTTATCACATTTTTCCCTGAAATGCATTGAAATTGATTTTCTTCTTTCTATGACACAGCATAAAAGTGTGTGACTTAGCAACTTCAATCGACTTTTGTACTAAAATGCAAGCACACGCTGGTTGTCGAAAATATGCTCTTTGGACTCACAATCTCCTAAAGTCAGGGCAGTACCAAAAGGCCTGTTCATAAACGCCAACACACATTCACTCTTCCTACCTCAGAAAAAGACATCCAGTAAGCCATTCTGAATCAACTCCAAGTGTTATGTGCACTGAAATGCCACAAATTATTTGTGCCTACTTTTTGGGGGAAACTTGGAAAAGTACAATAGGGCCACATTAAATTCCATATTTGGTGCAGCGCCTGAGCAAACAGCCAGTATTCTTCTCACTTTTAGATGTACATAGGATTATAGTAACTCACACCCTTCACATTTCGACTTGGTGTTTGCAAACGCCTGCTGCTCATTCAGTGTTTTTGTCTTTAATCGTCGGGCCACACTTCAGCATGCTAGTGAACTCGACTGCTTACTCACTTCAGCTCTGTATCAGCGCTGGCCTGAATTCTCTCGGCAGTCATTTACCACCCGTGAACATTTGTCTGGCAGTGAGCAGCCATGCAGCCTCCCACCGCTCCTCTGGCATGGCGCCTGCATCAGTTAGAGAACTGAGGTCAACACATCCCGCAGAGTTTCTACTGATTTACTCTCAACAGCAAAATAATGTTGAAAGGCTGCTCTGACAACTAGAGCAACAAATAAACAGATCATGTTCCGATCTCTAATCATACGTTGAAGCTGTGACAGCAGACGTCCACCATGCTTAAGAGGCTCAGGCGTAAAAAGGATGTAAACAATGCAGACGATGGAGGGCTGCAGCGGACTCCTGCCTGTTTGTGGTAATCAGTGATGCTAAGCGATTGATCTTGAGGGCAGATGAAAGGAATACTGAAGAAAAGGAAGAGATGTTGGCCAAAGGGCTTCCACAAGGTTCCGATTACTAGAATGAGCAGCGTTTTCAAAGCAGTTTTTAGCAGCCTCAAGAAATGACCTTTAGAGAAGCAGCACAAGGAACATGACTGTTACAGAAAACTTACTGAACTAAGTAACAACGCGGAAAACAACGTAGGTGTCTCGCCAGTAAAGAATTGATGTTTAAATCGATGCAATAGCGCCGCTCTAGTAGCTCTATACTGCAGTATACATTGTATTGCATTACTTTTCTCAGTCAAAAACGTGACTGTGGCGACACTTTTGATTGATAGACAATAGACGCCAAAAAGCACGCCCCCCTTCATCTGATTGGTCCATATTTGATAGTTCCCCAAAGGTCCCCAAATTTTGCACGCAAGCCAGGCCTGGCGAAAAATTTGATATTTCATGGTTTGCATTAATGGTCGTGGCCTAATGGCTCAACAGCGCCCCCTAGAAAACTTTGTGCCTCACAAAGCCCCACAATACGGTTTGACGTACATGCACGAAAATTGGTACACACCTGTATCATGTCACAACTTAAAGAAAAGTCTCCTGGCGCCATGGCCGAAACCGAACAGGAAGTCGGCCATCATTTTGGCACAATTTATGCCATTCCCTCGGCAGTTAATACGGCCCGAACCGTAACGTGCACCCAGGTGTGTTATACATCAAAATGTGCGTCTCCATCCTGTGACGACACGCATTACTTTTCTTAGTCAAAAGCGTTACCTTGGCGACGATAGACGCCAAAAAGCGCGCCCCCCCTTCATCTGATTGGTCCATATTTGATAGTTCCTACTTTCTGCCATAACTTTTGAATGGTTTGACATAAAGACTCGTGGGTGGTGTCATCGGACTCGGTTTTGAGTCCTTGAACTAAATTGGTGAAAATTAACCCCGCCCCTTCTTCTGATTGGTCGATATTTCATAGTCCATATTCTCTGCCATTATTATTAATAATAATAAAGAAGATGACTTGTAAAAATAAATTATCAAAATGAAAGAATCAAAACGGGGCACCACCTGACTTATCAGGAAAATAATAACTGAACAGCAAAATCAGTCTCAATTTAACTGTTATTCCATACGTGCCAGCCTGTTGCCAGGAGTGGCATTACGGAACAACAGTGAAGGAAGGAGTCCGAGCACAGATCTTTGCAACCAGCAGCTGTGACAAATGTGTATAAAATAAACACAAACAACATCTCTCATTCAAATGAATCAGAATCTATTTACACAAGTGTTAAAACATAGTGAAACAACACTTGGGATACATTCTGATGCCTAAACTACACATAAATAACAACAAACTAAACATTAACACAAACTTCAGAATATATGTACGTGTGTGACTGTGTGTGTATCAGTGTGTGCGTGTGTGTGCGTGTGTGTGCGTGTGTGTGTGTGTGTGTGTGTGTGTGTGTGTGTGTGTGTGTGTGTGTGTGTGTGTGTGTGTGTGTGTGTGTGTGTGTGTGTATGTGTGTGTGTGTGTGTCACAATGGCTGTTCATACACGTGTTGAGGCAAAAGAAAAGATGGCTGACAAAGTCACGTGGCGACTGAGTCTCGTCTGAATCCAAATGGCGGACAAGATTTCGTCTCATCCAGTGAAAAACAAACTCTGAGGTTTTATGGCCAAGATAAGAGTGTGTTAGTAGGAGAGGATGAGAGGGGAAAAGTAAAACCCAAGACACTAAAATAACTTCTCCCAAACAGAGACCAATGCGAAACTAACTTCACATGTGCGGTCTGGTCATTCAACTAGGAATTGGGGAAGGGCTTTGTTTTCTGTTGTGGAAAAGCATGTCATCAAGATCCAGCAATGTGGATGCAGCAGTAGACAAACGATAAAATAAACAAACACACTTAAACTAATAAACATATTTTTGAAGGGATCAGAGTTCCTTGATGAACATCTGGATGGTTATGCTCCGCAGGTGATCCTTCTCTCTCTCTCTCTCCTGCTCTCCTCATCTCCGTGTGGATGAGGGGATGTATAATGGGCACTGCAGCTGGACCTCCTTCGGCTCCTGGTCGGACCAAAGGCGTTCAGGTCGGGGCATGCAAGGGTCCCTCGTTCGGCTCATCTGGGGCTCAGAACGATTGCGGGCCACTTGTTGCAGTGCTGCCATGGACTATGGTTGCCATTTCAAGGCAACCATACACTTCTTCAGGCACGATAATGGAGAAGGCCGGCCCATAACTAGTAGCTCTTCATGCTAAAAAAGGAGCTGTGGCCTTCTTCATAGCTCACAGAGAACTCCATGGGACTGTGGACAGGTCCGAGGTAGAAGAGACCTTGGGAGCAAGAGAGGAGGAAAGAGAGTGAAGAGAGGGGGGAGCCTTCTCTTTATAGCCGGGTTATCACACGTAGCTGCAGAACATTGTAAATTGGACTGGTCAGTATTTTTTTGGTTGCACATTGGTGAGCGACAGTAAAACAAGGCAGACAGTTTTCTGTAAAATTGTGCACATAATGGATTATAGTCTGGAGTTTATACTGGTATGGTGGTCATTAGTAAGTACCACATGAACGAAAAAGCACTCATACTACATACTACGATGATTGGAGGTGAACTGACCACGTTTCCTGGATGTATTAAACCATCCCAGTATTTTTTATGTCCTGCAGTTTTTGTGTTTTTTTCCACATTCTGCATGCTGTGTGCATTTGGGAAAGTTAGTATCCACTACTGGTGCAGCATTTGACCTAAACACCCTCCACTTATGAGGGCTGCTTGAATGTGGTGTCCATTCTTTGTTAATTTGTTTCCACCACCTTGTTTTCATTGGTTGGGATAATCCAACCCTTTGCCCCTGACGGTTGTTGCATCTGACCCAGAAAGGTTCCATGAAGCAGAATAGCAACAGTATTCCTGGATCTGCACAACTGCTTTCTTCTGTTAAAAAGCAAAGAACCGAGTTCTGAGGCAGACACTGGTTCTGAACCAGGGCTGGATCAAGTTTGATTGAAAAGGTCCATTAGGAAGGCATTCATGACTCATACAGGAGCGTTCAAGAATCACTATTCAGCAGAATAAATATGGCCACCAAATTGCTAATAAGCAAGGATCTCCTTGAATCAATATGTCAATACGTCATTTCCAAGAGTTCCTACTTCACTGCAGCCATTTTGGATGTCTTTAGTTGATGCAAATCTGGTTGTCGCTCCGCCTCCATCACAGGCTGTGTTTCAAATTTTTTTCGGGTAGTGCCCAGTTTCTTCTGAGGAAAAGAATTAGGATAGCTGGCCAGGCAAGTCCTCTGCAGAAGTCCAAATACAAATCAGGGGAAAATGGTTTTCCTGCAAGTCATCCGACTGAACCAAGGACTTCAACTGATTCCCAGCAAGCAACAGCTGAGCCCACCTGCCACAAGAAGTGTAACAGTACATCACAGTAGTTCGCCTTTATCACATGATACAGGATAGCCAAAACTCTTGTTTATATCTTTGTTAAAGTTCTCTAGATCAGTCTATCTGTAATAGTTTTGGTATTTAGTTCTATTTTTATTTTTAAACCCTGTCTTTTTGTTTAAGTTATGTCTTGACTTCCCTTGTTCCCATCTGCCCTGATTGTGTGCACCTGTGTCTCGCCAAGCCTTCTGTGTATATCCTTGTCTTGCCTTCCCCTTGCTCTGTGCTGGTCCATACTGTTCCTCCCCTCCTTGTGTCCTGTCAGGTTTTTGGTAATTTCTTGTGTTTTTTTGTCAACCCTGCTCTGCTTTTGGTTTGTTTTTGATATAATGAATCACCTTTTTTGAAACTCCTGCGCCCTGTGTCTCTCCTGCGTTTGGGTCCTACATCCAACACTGTGACAGTATCCCAAACCTGTTCCTCGGGGCACACCGCCCTTCATGTTTTAGACATCGCCCTGCTCAAACACACCTGATCAGCTTGACATCAAGGTTCACGCAAGACTGTCAACGGCCCACTCATGTGTGTCGCGTGTGTTAGAGCAGAGCAACATCCAAAACATGCAGGGCAGTAATAAGAGAATCAGGTCTGGGAAACACTGCTTTAGACTTATGGCCAACCATAGTCTATAATTCTAAGTTCATTTTCCTACTTTCCTCACCATTAACAACAGCTGTTCTGCAGCTAGCAAAAGGAAAGGAAAAAAAATGAATAAACGCGTCAACTTTTAATTAAAAGAGTTACATAATGAGTAGGATACCACGGACTTCTGGAGGAAAGACATCATTTTAAAGAATACACTAATTTAAACGTTCTGCTCAGTCACACAGATAATGACAGATACATGTTCGGTCTCACCTGAAGGTTAATTATTGTGTTTTGAAATGATGAGGCTCCTCAAAGCAGGCGAGTGTGTCAGGAGGATGAGAGAGAGTGTGTCTCTGCATGCAGCATGCATCAGTGAAGATGGAGTGACGGATGTTTGAATGTACAGGTGATCCAGCCTGCGGGGGAAGCAGCTGTGCATGTACTGTATGTTGTTGTAATGTGGACGCTCAGCCTGCTGTCACACTAACTTCGCTTTCTAGGGCTCTGCAGCCACAATTCCTTTGTACAATTCAATCAATCTTATTTATATAGTCTATTACAATAGAAACTGTTAGGAGACCCGGAACATGACCCCCTGCCCCAATGATTACTTATGGTGCTTCAGTATTCTCAGATCATGTCATCCATATTTCTGTAGTTCACTCTAGAACATTTGTAATAATTTGAAGTGTCAAAGGCTTTTATTAGGGCCCGAGCACTTACAGTGCGAAGGCCCTATTGCATCTGTAGGAATTTTTTTTTCCCTTGTTTTTCTATTTTTTTCCAACGAAATGAGGGCCTTTTTGCCCCCCTAAACGTGCCCCAAAACTCACCAAATTTTGCACGCAAGCCAGGCCTGGCGAAAAAATTTGATATTTCATGGTTTGCATTAATGGTCGTGGCCTAATGGCTCAACAGCGCCCCCTAGAAAACTTTGTGCCTCAAGCTCCACAATACGGTTTGACATACATGAACGAAAATCAGTACACACCTGTATCATGTCGCAACTTAAAGAAAAGTTTATTGGCGCCATGGCCCAAACCAAACAGGAAGCCGGCAATTTGCCGCAATTTATGGCCCGAACTGTAACGTGCACCCAGGTGGGTTATACATCAAAATGTGCGTCTCGATCCTGCGACGATGCGCATTACTTTTCTCAGTCAAAAGCTTTACCGTGGTTGCCGATAGACGCCAAAAAGCGCGCCCCCCCTTCATCTGATTAGTCCATATTTGATAGTTCCTACTTTCTGCCATAACTTTTAAATGGTTTGACATAAAGACTCGTGGGTGGTGTCATCGAACTCGGTATTGACTCTTTCATCTTCATTGGCCTGAATTAGCCCCACCCCTTCTTCGGATTGGTCGATATTTGATAGATCCTACTTTCTGCCATAACTTTTGAATGGTTTGACATAGAGAGTCGTGGCTGGTTTCATCCGCTAAATGTCCAGGCCTGAAGAATCTACATGCAAGTCATACAAGCGCTTCCACTGCAGCCCGCCTGAACATGCACAAGGGTGCGAGGGCCCGTTCATCGCTTCTTGCAGCTTCAATTGGGTTTTACATCAGATTTATTCAAAGTTTTAATACTTACACTGTTCAGTCTTCTTATTCAGATTTCCTGCTGTTCATTCTGGGATAACGTGGATCAATTACTGAGCCAAATCCTGACTAATGCAGATCCATTCTAGCTGATTTAGGGCCCTAAGTTGATGATAATTGATAATTTTCTACTTGTTCACCTCTTATTTTGAGGACAAACCGTAGATCCTCCGCAATGGGATTCAGATCTGAGAAATCTCCACAGGTCTCTGAGCCACTTTGTGCTCACGTTTGCTTTGTGACATTGTACTCCTTCTCCCTCTACTTATTTATTTACTGGGTTTTCCCTTTCTTCTGTCCTAGCTGCTTGTGCTTTAAAAGAAAGACAGTGATAAGAAGGGTGGAGGCAGCGGTTCAGGTCTCCTCTGCAGTTAGGAATAATTAGGAATAATGTCCGACAAGGAACAGGTGCTGGCTATCCTAAATCCTTTCTTTGCAGTTCTCCATGTGCCGTAAACGGCTTTTTCACGTACAATTTTTCCAGCAGACATTTCCTTGTATTTGATACCATTGGTGTTTATTTGAGGTAATCATTTCCAACACCGAGACGATAACTACGTTCACTTTGTGATAATCGCTCTAATCATTCAATCAGGGCGATAAAAACAATTAAAGATTAAAATTGCTGGTTTTGTTGTCCATCCATCCATCCATCCATCCAGCCATCCAATGGGAGTCTGCTGAAGTCCTTACTCCCCCCACCAAGACAAAATTAATGAATCAATGACGGTGTTGTTTCATGCAGAGTAACAGTGCTGAGTATCAGTTCAAGTAAAAGTGTGATATTTTCCTCATGTTTCAAGCTCTGATTCTGTTATTTTAACTAATCTGCTCTGAATCTCAAACCTCAGTGGAAACACAGAAGACATGGGACTGAAATATTATTTTGGTTTATAGAAATAAGCTTCCTGACAGATCAGGACCACATCCGGAAAGATGTAGGGTTTGAAAATGATCCTTATTTCATCAGTGGGTGGTCATCAAACTGCCTTGGCATGCAGCTGGTTAGCGTTACAACCAATCGGAGCAATCAGAGCAAGGGCCAAGGTGACCGATCCAGAGCACCGGAAATGAGTCAACTGGAGAGTGAGTTGCGTAGAAGGGTAAATTAAACTGGGTTGTGCTATCCAAGGAAAACCATAGCCTGTCAGCAGGACAGCAAATACTTTTACCCTGCAAGAGAATGATTTGAGTGCCGCCATCTGTTCAATTATCAAGGAAAACGTCTGAATCTTTAACTGTCGATGCTGAAGCCGATTCAAACGGCCACTAATCCTCAACTGCAGCGTCTACGCTGTTTACATCCAGATGACAACACTGCTCTGTCGTATCTTGTTAGAGACGAGTGATGGGCAGACTGATCCAAATATCAATAACACCGAACACCAACGCTGGTACTGATATTCATCAATACCAGCATAATGAGATCAATACCTTAGTTTCCAGGTCTCGCTCTGGTCACAAATGTTTCGATCAATACATTCACAGTATTTGGAGCAAATATACTGAATATAATATGGCTCAAATTTGATTGAATATAATTGCCCTTATGTGCTAACTGTGAAAGGAATAATGTATGATTTAAACTAGCAGATGTAGCACAGACTTAATTATTTCAACTCCTTTTTTCTGTTCTTTAGTGATAATTTAGTGCACATGTTTATTTAAGAAGTAAGTGGATCCAGGCATGACAATGTAGGGGAGATTCTTGCGTTAGTGTCCAAATGTTTCTGAACAAAATATGTGATTATGATAATATATTTTCTATTTACTTGTACACTTTGCCCAAATTTAAACCTTAGGTTTTAACTAATTTATAATCCAGAGGAAAAAAGTCACAAAACCACTTATAGGTCAGAAAAATTAATTCGGATTTAACAATTTAATGATGTACTCCCCTTCTCCCTTCCCCTTAGGAGGTCTTTCACCTCCTACCAGGCCATTGCCTTAATAAGAATGTATTCTTAGCAATTCTTGCCTGGTAAAATAAAGGTTTACTTACTTACTTACTATGCCTGTGTGTACTGGATATTGGATCAATATCAAATCTTACAGGATCGCAGACCACAACCAGAGTACAACGGCACAACGGCACAGAGTGTTTAGTAAAAGTCTTTATTAAAGTCAAGCTCACAGCAGGCAATAGAGCAGAGTTCAGTGCTCAGGATTGTGGAACATAACCCTCCTAGTCGTCTAGATTCTGGATTCCCCTCCCACGGCAGTAGGCGCGGTTGAGGCGGCGAACGGAGTAGTTGGGACCTCCATCGAAGATGAGGGGTCCTCCGTCTCGTCGGGACCAGCCGTGGACGTTGCCATGGAGACACTGGGACACCACAGGCCACTGGAAGGGTTCTGGAGGGCTGGTCCGGGTGTTGCCAGTGGAAGTTGGTGATGAGACGTGGGTCGACAATTAAACCAGCGGGGACCCATGATCTTGCCTCCGGACCATAACCCTCCCAGTTGACCAGATACTAGATGCTCCTCCCACAGCGGCGGAAGCGGATGAGGCGGTGAATGGAGTAGACAGGACCTCCATCGAAGATGCATGGAGGCAGTGAGGTCGAAGGACACCAGCAGGTAGGCGTTGCCCTGGGCCTCAAGTATTCCATTGGCTCTGGCGGGTTCGGGTGCGAAAGTCTATGGCGTTGTCCTCCTTGGTGGAGGTTCAGGAGACTGCCGGCGGCATTTGGGCCCAGACCTGGCGGCCCGAAGACCTTCCGAAGAGCTTGGCGGCGAAGGACTGGAAGGTAACTGAGGCAGGGTTCACCACAGAGGGGGCCCTCCCAGTGAGGTGAATGATGGGAAAGGCCACCCGGGCTTCCTCAGAGGCAAAGGTGTGAGGCTGCAGAGCAAAGAGGATGGAGCAGTTGGTCCGGAAGGGGGATCAGCTCTCTGGATGTCGATCATAGTGTTCTGGAGCTCCTGGGGGGACAGGACCTGGAAGGGCCAGCAGAGGTACTGCTGTGGGAGCTGCAGATGGAGGGGCAGTTGGAGAGCTCTGCAATGCCCTCTGGGAGATTACCAGGGTGAGCCTCTGGACCTCGGCGACCAGGGCGGATAGCGTCTGCTCCTGAGTGGCGGTGGCCTGTTGGCTGGCGGCCATTGCCTGGCGCACCTCCGCCATGATGGATGAGAGAACTTCCTCATGCTGCATGAGGGCGCCATCGACTCTCTCTAAGCGCTACCGTAGTGAACCGGTATGCTCTGGATTTTGTGGCCCAATTGTACTTACAATGGTGTGTGGTGGACCCAAATGCAGCACAACTGAGTGTTCACTAAAAGTCTTTTTTAAAGACTTTCTCACAGCAGGCAACAGAGTTGAATTCAGTCCTCAGGATCGTGGTAACACTCAGAGTGGCAGGAGAATGAATACCAGAAAACACCTGGTGTGAGTGCTGAGTAGATCTGGAAGCCAGAACACAGGAACTGAAACGCCGGTCATTCAGAAGAATTGCCAGGGAGCCCAAGGAGCAGGCAAACAGAAACCAGAGACGCTCAGGCAGAACTCTTGGTCGGGACAGAAGCCTGAGGTGATTACCAGGACAGAGACAGGCAACAGGTCGGGGACAGGAAGGGTCGGCAACAGGTGGATTAGTCCATGGAAAAACGCTGGTCCGGCATGACATGAGAACAGTGGAGTGGAGTGCTTAAGGGAAAGCCCAGGGCTGATTGCAGATGTGGACCAGGTGTGGAAGGCGGGAGAAACCATAGTGACATGAGGAGGCTGAACTGGCAGGTGAGTGAGGCAGGTATGGAGCTGGAGTGGATGTGGCACAATGATATTTTGCTAATGAGTTCCAACAGATGGTAGCTAGAGGTAACTGCAAAGCAAATGTAAACTTGCTAGCGGTACGTTTAGATTCCTAAGACAGAAAAGAGCTTCAAGGTGTTTCAGTTATGGAATATGTGGATTATAACGCAGCTGTCATCACAAAGCTTTACTTCAGAGATTCAAACAGCCAATGTCAGTGAATTCCTTGTCAGGAAGAGGAGAGCACCTCCACCCTCTCAAACATTTTCACTGACCATCATCTTCATCTAACCTCAGCAGCTGGTGATCCATTAGCCCCCAATCGTTTCTACAGAGACTGTGATGTTAAATTGGACTGAGGTGCTTTCCAGGAGCAAATGATTTAAGCAGTGTGTTTGCTGACTCCTTAAAGATTAAACCAGCTGTTCCGGTAAAGTGTGTGCACGATTGTGTGGTGCATTCGTGTGTAGTGCTGGTGGTTAAACAGGGGAGGATGAGGGAAAAGATGTTATGCCTAATGAATAGATACACACAAACGCGATCACTGAGCTGAGCACTGGCAAACAAGAAAATGGGAATCATTACAGATCTAATTGCTGCAATTACTCTATGTTTGCTTGTATCAGTCATGTTTGGACTTACTGTAAATCTGTTTACACAATCATTTTGCAGTCACACTCTTGAGCACAGAATACCGTTTCATTTGTGAGTCAAGACATTGTTGAACTTGGGGTATGACTTGGTTTTGCTTATGTTTTAAGTTATGGATAAGTTAGGTTTAGGTTTGGATTGTCTTGAGACATTTCTACCTTGATGCTGATGGCTTGGGACCTGTACGGGTTCAGGGGGAGGAAATGAATATCTGCCCAAACACTTGTCCAATTTACCCTACAAAAGCTATAATCCATAGTGTGTGACTGTAGATCAAATCAAATCAAATCAAATTAATCATTATTTATATAGCGCTTTTCATGCATATATAAAAATTCGACAGAAAGTGCTTTACATAAAACGTTAAACAAACATAAAACTTATTAATGCCCCCCCCCCCACACAAACACACATAGACAGACAGACAGACAGACACAAGCACACTACAGTTCAAACAAGTTACACACACAGACACACAAGCATCTATATTAATATGGGTGTGTAGAGACCAACATTTGAAGGCCAACTGCGCACTGGCTCTACCATTTTAGAGTCCCCTGCATGCATGGTTCTTTACTCGCACAGAGAAGGCTGATGGGTCCTTCTGAAACCAGCATATCCTAAGATTTCTTTTCCACACCTGGAAGTTGGGGTATATTTAGTAGACATGGAGAAATAACTATGGTCCTGAAATTATTTCCAACAAAGTGTTCCCAATTCCTCCAACAGAATACTTAACAAACCTTATAACGTAAGCACAAGTGCAAAAATGAATTCCCAGCTCAACCAGAGGCTGTTACATATCACTGTTTTAAGCTCAGTTCACCAAGTATGTCAACTAATGAGAGGCAAACTGGTGTCAGCAGTTGCCTGTCAGCCAGCAGCAACTTGTAGACATACGTTTGAAGATGAACATGAAGATGCATCAAAGATGGCAGTACTGAATCACTGTCAATGGCTGACAGATATTTAAATATCTGAAGCTTTTGGGCAACTCCATGTATGAGCTACAAGCAATCCCAGAGCAAAGGTTTAGGTTGTGAAGAAGGAATCCCAAAGAGAAGCCTGCAACGCAAGGGAGAGACGCTTTAAATGTTCAACGAGATACAACACACTTAACCACAATATGATCCTACGTGGGCTTTCCTCACCCCCGACTCTCTTTCATTCGTCTTTTGCACATATCTCACCCGAACATCTTCCCACACTCATTTCTCCCCTTGTTTTTTTTTAATACACAGAGCTGTGTATTTGAAAATAAACTGTTCTGTCTTGTGAATGGTTACACCTCAATCTAGCATGTATTTCAGTGACAAAACGTGGTTTTAAATCTTGGGTGATCGGCGTGTGACCTTCAGTTGCCAATCAGTTGTGTAGTGTGAACACAACGACATTACAAGACAGCAAGATAGTCAGAACAGCACAGAAATCTGCCCACTGTGAAAGTCACGTGGTGTGAAAGTGGACCACGTCAATGCCAGGTGACAGGACCAGGGACATAGGCAGGAAGTTCTCAGAAGGTTAGAACATCTCATTTCACCGTCCAGCAGTTCAGCTTTTGGACTTGGGAAAACGCTGCCCCTGATGAGGGACACAGACAGGCCCCCTGCAGTCCTTCATGAGGGTGTGATTTGGTTGTTGAGAAGTACATTATAATGTCCTTTGCAGAGATAAGATTTGGTTGAGAAGGTGCTATATAAGTGTGAACTATCTATTCATCTTTGAAACCAGTCTAGGGACATCTGTTTCTCACTTCCCTCTTATTCGTTGACTTTATTTTAACCTCCTCCTCATTCCTTCTGCTTTGTCATTTGCTTCATGAATAACTTAGTAAAGCATTTTAGTTAGGCAGTGAAATACATTTTGTGGCAGAAGTCTTCACATGTTTTCAATGTTGCCATAGAAACTCATATGACTTTAACACCAGCTCAGAAGCATGACAATGACATTTCCGGGGTACCCTGACCATTGAAATCCAATCCCGGCATCACAGCATTATGAGTTGGAAAGATCTGCATCACTTTTTCAAACAATGCACGAAAACTTTACACAACATTTTGAGTCCAGAGTGAATAAAACTGCTCAGGAACAAGAGCTTTGGTAATAATTATCTGAGATGGCTCCTCTCTTCCAGGAGTACTAAAGATTAGGTCTTATCAAGTGCAGAAGATGCACTTCCCGACCGCGTTGGTATAGCTGTTGTCAATCGCAGCCCCTCAAGTCAATGACCGTGGTCCCACTTGAAGCTCTGTGGCATGTTACAGAAACATGGAAGTAACCCTCTTCACCTGAGCACTGGTTCTCTGCTGCAGCAGGGGTCAGGTACATCAGCAGATACAGGCAAATTAAACTGGCAGCAACTCAGGCCTCGTTTACACGGAGCAAAAACTGAGGGGTTTTCATGCGTTTTGGTCGTTCGTTTACACGAAAACGGAGCTCAAAGTCACCGAAAACGATCATTTCTGAAAACTCTGGCCAAAGTGGAGATTTTCAAAAACTCAGTTTTCACATTTGCGTCTAAACAGAGGAAAACGGAGATTTAGGCTTCAGAACGTCACAATTCAATTCAATTCAATTTTATTTATATAGCGTCTAATACAACAGAGTTGTCTCTAGACGCTTTACAGAGACCCATACCCAGAACATGACCCCCGAGCAGTTATTACATAAACAATGGCAGGTAAAAACTCCCCTGGTGGGAGAAAAACCTTAAGCCAAACAGTGGCAAGGAAAAACTCCCCTTTAGGAGGGAAGAAACCTTGAGCAGGACCAGGCTCATCAGGGGGGACCCTCCTGCCGAGGGCCAGACTGGTGGGTCAGGGACGGCAACAGCACAGCAGGCAGGTGGAAGCAGCAACGGGATGACCGGGGGTGGGGACCGCAGGCCAGCACGCAGCTCCCGAAGCTCCGGCCCAATCAGCAATCCCAGGTTGGGGTGCAGGGTCAGGAAAAGACTTGTGCTCCGTAATGCAAGCTACAAGCCACCCACGACCACCTGCAAAGTCACATTATGCAACAGAAACGTCACCAATGTCATGAGTGCGACCTGTGTTTACAATTAGTTTGGCCACCGTCAATATTTTCGTGTATTTTACCTGTTTTATATTCTTAAGTCACACTTAAAAGTAACTCCACTTCTCTGTCACTCCGAAAGACTCTCGTTCCGTCTTGGAAGTAAAGCCTGAATTATGGTCCCGCGTTAAATCGACGCAGATCCTACGGCGTAGGGTACGCGGCGATGCGCACCGTACGGTGTGCGTCGCCGCGTACCCTACGCCGTAGGCTCTGCGTTGGTGTAACGCGGAACCATAAATCAGCCTTAACTGGAAGTTACACGTGTCATTTGTTGATGTTTTTTCCAGGATTCTGATTGGCTGGCATGACGTTAACAGCGTATTTATGCGGATTCGTGTAAACGAAGAGATTTTGAAAACGATCTCGTGTAAACGATGGAATTTTTCACAACGTAGAGGGGGAAATATCCGTTTTTGTAAATACCCTGCTATTTGTAAACGGGGCCTCAGACACAAGGATGGCATTTAATGCTGTTCGCTTTTTAAGATAAAACAAAGAGATCTGACTCATACATGAACATTTCATCAGCGTCAGGAGGCTACAGGTCAACAACTCAGAGGTTTTGAGAAGAGATTTCAAACATGCTCAAGGAGAAGTTGATTTTGGAAGTCAAGGAAGATATTTTATTTGACACCACGCAACCTTTTTAAGAGGCTAGGAACAAAAAAAGACAAGCCATGTGAAGAATTCCACCTTTGAACATGCAGATTATGAAACCTTTGGGTAGACTGGCAGATGTCATGATCATAGGAACTTCAATGTTATGCATCGTTGAGGCAGCCCTCAGAAACGCTCCACATCTGAAATGCTGCAGGAGGGACCGGAACAGATAGTTTTGTCTTTCTAATCACATGTCAATAACTATAATGGGATAAAGACAAACAGATACATGTGTATAACACCTGGAGGGAGTTGTCTCCATGTATCTGAAGGAAGATCAACAGTGTCCCAATAACAGCTAATCAACCTTCCAGTCTAACAAACAAATGACCCATTTTTTCCAATTTGACACTGTGAAATCAATAAAAATAATAGTCATATTTTTTTAAGTACAAACATAAAATCCTTGCCAATGTCCAAGCACCTACACCATGGAAACAATCAACAAACCGCTGCTACACCGGCATCTTTAGATGAGTCGAGAAGCAGTAAACCTGCGCTAGCAATCGGAATAAAGGAAGTTGTTGAAGAGGACATGCAAACTAAACCGGGACTGGAGAAAGCCGCTGTACCAATCAGCAACCCATCGCAGCCAGAGGCTAGCGGTAGCAGCAACAGCTTCTGATGATGGATTCCCCAGGTATCCGACCTGTAGACGTGAAGGAAAAAATAAAAAAAATAAATCAACCAAGATGGCTGTGCTATCCGATCAATCACCAGTCTGCTGCCCTCCATAACTGAAGAGGCAAATAATCAGCTTCAACCAACGATGAGGGTCTGGATGGATCACGTATCCATAATCCACATTTAATGCCTTCTTAGTTCATTTTCTAATCAAAGAACATTTTATTTTAAGTGACTAGAAACACACTGAACATGTGCATGAACACGGGAAAAGTACAGGCCACTTTAACTGGATGTCAGGATTTCATCCATGCTCATCTGGCAGCGGGACTGCCAACACACATCTGGAGCAACAGCTGGAAGGAGTCCTGCAGCGTCTTGTGTCTTATTCAGTATATGTGAGCATAATAATTTAAAGGAGCATTAGGCAGGATTGAGGCAGGATTTATGAAAAAAATTAGTATACGTTTTAAGTTTTCTAGTAATAATGTCAGATGAAGCGTTCCAAACCAAAAAGAATGTTTCCTCTAGTGTATCTCTCCGTTGCCTTGAACAGGCTGTTGCTGCAAAATGTGCTGCAATTCGGACCCCGATTTTCCCGCGCTGGGCGGCGGATGTGACGTCACATGACGCTGCATGCGCGTTCTCCCCGTTCTCCCGTGCCGGCTTCACTGTTGGCTGCAGTACCCCCGACGGCCGTCGTGGTGAAGGGTGGCGCTAGAGAGTCTCATTTCTTAAAAGGAGCCTCATGCTCCTTTAACTGAATCGCAACGCAACTTCCTGGGCTTCCTGGAGGTTATTTCTCAGTTTGATCCTTTAATCCTAAACACATGAAAAAGTACAGGTGCAGGAGTAGAAGAGGAAGCACATTAACCAAATGGGCAGGAAAGTGAAGGCTGTCATAGCTGCAGAAGCGCAGCAGGAACATACTTTTCCATAATTGTGATCTGTCACAGACAGACTAGCTGACATTCATTCTTAGATTTGTGAGTAAAGTGAGGATAATAGTTTGATGATTTATTGGATTTGAACCTATGAAAGTCACACGGGGGAGTATCTGGCTGCCACGGTTGTGGCCATGCTTGTCTGTTTAGGCTTAAATCTTGCAAATTGCAGAGCCCAGGGGCCTCATTTAAAATGGACTGCGTAGGAGTCATACTAAAAGTGCACGTACGCTCAAAAGCCGAAAATGGCGGGCGCAAAAAAAAATCCGGATCTATAAAACCGCGTGCACGCAGACTTCCACGTAAGGTTCTCTTTATAAATCACAGTCCAGCTGGAAGGCTGCGCACGTGAATCCGCCTGGTATCCCGCCCTCTACACGCCCACTTTCTACCAAAAATGGAATCATTTTGCATATGAATGAGCCTGCTGAGCATGCGCAGTGGCTTCCTGCAACCTGTTTGGCTTCAGAATGAATGAATGAATGAACGTGTCGAGCCACCGTGCCACTGAATTTCACTGAGATCTGAGATCTAGATGTTGTTGATGAGGAGGAGGACAGGAAAACCACATTATTTTGTGGTCACAGTAAAAGTAGAAAAATAAATAGTATAAAATAAAGCGAGTGAGTGGCAGCACGCCGTTGCTGCGCGGAACGCCGTGAGTTCCCCGGCGCAACAGGGGGACACGTCCCCCCGTCTTTTCAAAATCATGTTTATTTTCCCCTTACTTTTTACAGTTTAAAAACTAACGGTAGGCTCAGCCTTAAATTGCAAATTATCAAGACACTGTATGAAAGCGATACGAGAACGGCCCCGCAGCACCAATTCCCCCCCCCCCCCCCCCCCCCCCGCTCCCCCTCTCCCGTCTCCCCTCAGAGCGGCTCAGGGCGGGTTTATGGTTCTGCCTCACCAACGCAGAGCCTACGGCGTAGCTGCGCGTCGCCGCGTACCCTACGCCGTAGGCTCTGCGTCGTTTTAACGCGGGGCCATAATTTAGGCACCATACACCCGCACGTAAAGGTTTCACGCGCCCGTAAAACTCATATATATGAAAACAAATCTGAGTCCCTTTAGGGAAGAAATGAGGGGCTCCGTGGGGCTCCCTAAACGCAGCCCCTCATTTGTTCTGTCCTAAAGCGGTGAAGGAGGTTCCCGGCGTGTCCTGCACCGCGGCTGCAGCTCGACCAGCACCAGAGTCCTGACTGACAGCTTCACACACAGAGGAACACGATCAGCGCTATATTATTTTATTTTATTATTTTATTATTTTAAGTCTGATATATTTTGTGATATGTGATGACATTATTAAGAGTATGACATGAATCTGGCTTCATTTCACCACCTCAAACCCTGCGTCGCCAGTTTTAAGTAAATCTTAAGTCTTAAGTAAATTCTTACGGGAGGGTCAGGGTTGCCGTAAAGATAAGCAGATTTTTCGGTTAGTTTTTTCTTTTTAGATCCGAGGATTTGCGTAGAAGGCGGCTTCCGCAACTTTCAGGCGCTTTTTCTGCGCAAGCAAGCTTTATAGATGAGGCCCCTGGTGTTTGATCATGCGAGTAAGATCTCAGGGTGCCATCATGGCCTGCAGGTTCACTGGAACAACAAGAACCTAGTGATCCACTACACACCCTGAGAAGCACAGTCTCTCCGTCTGGCCGGTGTCAACAGGTTCTTTGACCTCATGAAGTCCTTATGTGTCTTGAAGGTGAAGGACTACAGCGAAATAAGAGGCATGTGTTTTCAGATGAGTCTACAGAGCATGGAGTTTGTCTGTTTGTTTTATTAGATCCCCACAAGCTGCCTACCTTTCATAGCAGCTGCTCTTCCTGGGGTCTAATCAAAATCAGCTCAATTACAGCATAATCATTCATTAAAATACATAAACATACATGCTCATAACCAGTGGTGGACAGTAACGGAGTAAATTTACTTGAGTACTGTACTTAAGTACATATCCAGAGGATTTGTACTTTACTTGAGTATTAGATTTCTTTGGTACTTATTACTATTACTTGAATACATTTCCAAGACAAATATTTTTACTTTTACTCAAGTAAATTTCTAGGAAGGCTGAAAAGTACTCGTTACTTTCAGGTCTGCTCTTTTTTCTTCTTCCCTAAAATCCTATTGGACACAAGCTGTTTTTGTCAAAGGAGGAGACCTATCACAGTGCACGCTCTCCACTGGGATGTACGTAAAGTGGAAATACGTCAAGCCTCCTCAAAACCATACCGCCAAAGTAGCCTGCATTTGTCAAGACAGAGTCAACAAGTCAAGACAGAGCTGCAACAAGTCAAGACAGAGTCAACAAGTCAAGACAGAGCCGCAACAACGGCTACGCCTGCGTCAGGAGAAGAAAGACAATCCTCTGAGTCGTCTGAGTCTGATAATGACTGGACTCGGAGCAGGGACTTTCACAAAATCCTTGGCCGTATCTTAACTCAATGTTTGAGTTTGACCGAGTAAAAAACGAGGGCACAGACAAACCACAGACATTTATTTTCAAATGTTAATTGTGTCTGCCGAAGCAGAACTACCTCTCTGCTTTAAACAACTCAACATCCAATTCTCAGAAACAAGAGTTAAAAGATCCTTAAATTAATTTAGAAAAAATATAGTAATTTACTGATGTGGAAAATAATAAATGTACTCTTACTCTTACTTTTACTTAAAGTAAATTTAAAAGCATTTACTTTTGGATACTTAAGTACCTTTAAAAGCAAGTACTTTTCTACTCTTACTCGAGTAATATTTTGACTGAGCTACTTTTACTTGTAACGGAGTAAATTTTGACCAGTAGTATTTGTACTCAAGTACTGGGGTCGAGTACTCTGTCCACCTCTGCTCATAACACCTCACAGACACCAGACGCTAGGACACCTGCTTCAAGTACACAAATAACATTAATATTACAGTCAACACAATACCATTATGACTCCACATTCCCTCTGTGCAAACTAAAACATTACATTATCTCATCTCACTCTCAAAAAAGTTATTAAGAAAAAGCAAATCAATAGCTCACTTCTAAACAGTCCATTTTATTATCCCCGAGTAAATAAAAAAACATTTAACTTCTTCTTAAAACTTACCACATTATTATCTAAAATCCCAATGCCTGGTAATTCATTCCAGCCACCGTGGCACTGTCTTCACTGTCTTCTGTGTTCAATTACTTCTGCATGGAGGTGACAGTAAACCACCTGCTGGAGTCTGCCTTATGTAATGAAAGAAATGATAGTTTTCACTGGGGATGGGCGGTATGGACTAAAACATTTATCACGATCATTTCTGGCATTTATCCCGATAACGATAAGAATGACGATAAAAAAAATACCAATTCAACTCCATCTTTGTAACTATAAATCTATCACCACCTTCAGTCTTTGGAGCCCCCAAAACACTGCTCTAAAAGATACTAAATACTACTAAACTACACCAATGGGAATTTATCGTTTTTTTCTTTCTTTCTTTGTGGCTCATTTCTTTCTTTCTTTCTTTCTTTCTTTCTTTCTTTCTTTCTTTCTTTCTTTCTTTCTTTCTTTCTTTCTTTCTTTCTTTCTTTCTTTCTTTCTGGCTCATATCTTCCTTCCTTCCTTCCTTCCTTCCTTCCTTCCTTCTTTCCTTCCTTCCTTCCTTCCTTCCTTCCTTCCTTCCTTCCTTCCTTCCTTCCTTCCTTCCTTCCTTCCTTCCTTCCTTCCTTCCTTCCTTCTTTCCTTCCTTCCTTCCTTCCTTCCTTCCTTCCTTCCTTCCTTCCTTCCTTCCTTCCTTCTTTCCTTCCTTCCTTCCTTCCTTCCTTCCTTCCTTCCTTCCTTCACGTACGTTGTGCGTGGATTTAACGCAGAACTATAAATCAGCTTTACACAAAAACGTCATCAACGGGAATTTATCGTTTTTACCGTGAGATGACAAATTCTTACCGTGGGGAATTTTTTTGACGGTTTATCGTGAACGATAAAATATCACCCATTCCTAGTTTTCACTACATTGTTTCTGGTGTTTTAGTCATACCTGTTTGGATATTTTTTAATTTAACATATAAATGAATACTGCACCCTCCATTCCACACCTAACCAGGATAGATGTGACTCATACTCACACTGGTCTGATAAAGGCGATGAAGGACGAGGCAAGCCGCTTATCAAGAAAATCAAATGCTGCACTTAAATCTAACAGTACAGCACCAATTAGGTTTTGTCGTCCATTTCCATCAACCAATCATTCGTCAAGTGCATGCATGTTGAGGTTCTTTAATTTAAGCCATTTTTAAAAAAAAGTAATGTTGAATTTGTTGATATGTTATTTGCTCCCTGCATTATTTTACCAAGGGTAGGTGTTAAACTATTTAGTCTACTTATTTTACTTGAAAATTATTCTTTGTATTCTTTGTTAAAGGAATGATGTTAGCAATTTTATATTCAAAATGATGAACACACATTTTTTAACTTAAAATCAATAACGTGAGCAACAGGTAATCAAATGAGCTATAGATTATCAACACCTGTGGTTTTTTCACTTCTTACTTTGAGCAATTTCAATATTTTATCAGCATCACTGCTTTCAAAAGTAAATTTTCATAACTTGCTATCTAATATTTTATCTTTAATCAATTTGCAAGATATTCAATCATCTTCATCTTCACGGTGCAATCCATCTAGCATTATTTGAATTTTGTTACTAAATAACTACTGAAATAATTATCTATATCACTTGAGTTAACAAGAATCGGTCCATCGTCCGCCCTGGATAGCTTGGTGGGTTGGGCGGGCGCCTCTTACGGAGGCTGTAGTCCTTGTGCAGGCAGCGCAGGTTTGAGTCCCAGCCTGTCAATCTTTGCTGCTTGTCTTCTCCCCCGTCTCTACCACTTTCCTGTCCACCTACTGTCAATAAAGGCCACTGGTGCCAAAATATATATAAAAAAAAATTAATAATCTATCCATGTTCCTATAAAAAGGTTGGTGTTGACATCCCTTTACTGTCCATTAAAGCAGCACAACGTAACTTTCAGCTTTTGTTGAGTTTGGCGGCTCCTTTGGACAAAAGCGGTAGTGCTTTACCAGTAGTGTGGCAGGGTTCCTACCATGCTCCTCAAAGTTACATAGTGCCAGTGAAGGCGATACAGACCCCTCAGACCATGACAGAGATGTCATTAAACCTGTTGGAAGTTGATGTTCCATCACAATGACTCTGTAAATATTACATTAAGGTGGAAAAGTTACATAGTGCTGCTTTAAGTATATCCACATTTTTATATATTTAGTTTCGCAGAAACAATTTTGTCTTTATGAGACCTCCTCTTTTTTGTTTTTTTGTTGTTTTTTTTCCACTTTAGCAGCATAATTCCTTCATTTACAGTACAAATCCCCCTGTAGTGCATCCCCTGATCTCGCTGCCTTCACCTTGGCTCGATTCCTGTGAGCCATATAACTCCTGTGAGCCATATAACTTCGCATTTCTCACAGTTTGCTTCCTCATTGGTCTATCAATAATTGCCATTGGCAAGTCATTAAACACACTTAAACCGCTGTTAGGATCTTGCTCCTCCAAGACTGTAGACCAATCATTGCAATTTACACCATTGCACTACTGATTCCAGCTCAACACACTCTTCAAAATAATCTTCTGACCAGATTTTAGTATTTTGGTATTTGTCCACAGTTCCAGGGACTTATGCAGGTTTGTTGGCTTTCATATATATATATATATATATATATATATATATATATATATATATATATATATATATATATATATATATATATATATATATATATATATATGGGACTTTGCAAATTGCTTCCATTCCCCCTGTTCTTAGATCCTCTAATCTTTACTGCTACATGACTGAACAAACATTGCAACTCATCCCCCATTTATATTTCCATCCAATCTACAAATATTGTACCCATTTATATTCAGCTAAGCATTGTTTACCGTAATGCCAAAATGTGTTTCTGAGATTACCAATAAGTGTAAATCCCAGTCTAAAGTAATTTCGGAGATATCCCGTATTTTATTTCTTAAACTACATAAAATTTAACAAGCTATTATTAATAGTCATATTAGTAATGTGTGAGTACTATGCATCATAATTTCAATAATCCTCCTTCTATTGTGCTATAATAACAAACCATTGAGCAACATAAATCAGTTAAACACACAAAAACGCACCGAACATCCACAAACGCTCTCTCAATCAATCACAGCCACATACACGCCACAGACATGCAACATTTAACTACATCCACCAATGGGCCTCATGAACTCAAACTTTAACACACATCCCAATCCAAGACTACACATTGTCAAGCTTAACCATGCTACGCCATCTATCGTTTACAGGAAAAAGGTTCTGGTGGCCATTATCCACTCTGTAAGGTCTCTTCTTTGAAGACTTCATCAAAATGAATATCTGTATATGCATACGCAGTTATTTCAGTTTAATATATTATGCAGACTCTGCATTATAAAGCTCAGTCTGTTTGCCTTTTAATTCCTAACCCTGGTTCTATCACTTCCCTCCAATAGTTCCCTTTTCGGAAGTGATCTGTAAATCTTGTTGTGATCAGTGTTGGGTGGATGATCCCCTTTTTTCAACATGAAGATTTCTGTCTCACATCACAGAAGCTTGCTCTCTTTTGTGCCATCACCTCTGTCAAGTCGGATGTGATACACAGCCTCATCCCACGGGCCTCAAAAGGTTCGTTCTCTTCTCCAAATTGCCACGATCTCCTCATCATCTTGTAGTGCTGCAGTCTCACCATCATAGCCCTGTCTCTGGATTGAGTTTGGATGGAGTAACATTGAAAGGCACAAAATCACAAACATTCAATGTTATCACGGATGAGCTTGTCAGCTGTTTAGGCTGTGGAACAAATGCATATCAGGACATCAGTGACGGATAGGCCTGTGTTGAAAAGATCGATTCTCCGATTTTAAATCGATTCTCATATTAATTCCTAAAAATCCATTCATATGTCTAAAGATCGATTTAAAAAAAATATATATGCATTTTTTTTTTTCGTTTTTTTACAACTTTTGGTACTTTTTTGTTTATACCCAAAAAAGGAATATTTTGTTGGACACGAGAATAACTGGTGCCATGTTTTTGCCTTTAAATATGTTAAAAGGTATGAAAACATTAAAGTTTTCAGTTATAATTGCATGAATTGTCTATATTTCTTTGCTTTATATATTGTCTTGGGGTTACATTTGCATAAATGTTAAAATCCTGTGAAAAAATAAAAGTGATTTCTTTCGTCCTCTGTTTCCTCCCTGGATCTGTTTGGTAATTCTGACCCACGATGTTTCTGAAAGCAGTTCTATCAGCATTCTGGGAGCTGATTGGTCCTTACAGCATCATTAGCTGACAATACTTGCTGTTTAATCTCAATATAATACTAGTATTAATATTTGCACAACTAGACAGTCATATAATTCATGCAACAGCTGAAAAAACAGTTTTAATAACACTAACCCAAATCAATATCGGATCGAATCAAAGCGTGATAATCGATTCTGAATCTTAAGAATCGGAATCGAATCGATTCTTGATATTTGAATCGATCCCCAGCCCTAGTGACAGATCAGGGTTTCTCCTGGACATGGAACCTGAGGATTTGTCACTTGATCGTCTATAGATTGTTTTTGCATGTGGCCCTGATCTGACTGAGTTCAGGACTGTATTTCCCTCCTCACTGTTTCATATGTTCAACAGCGCTCACCAGCCACGTGTGGTCTTGCTCACCACCAGACTCCCCGTGACTGTTTTCCTGGAGCGTCTGTCAGGCTGCTGAGGATGAGATGAGTAAACACAACAGCTGTGTCTCTCTGTGGAGGGAAACCAACGAGCCTGCAGCTCTCTCATTAAACCACATGTCGAATACTGCGCTCATTAGCCTGCACGTGAAACACATCCGTCAGTTGTCTGACTGGCAAATGATCCGTTTATTTGGCTGCGTGCTAAATACCAATGTCAGAGTTAAATGTGTAATTTAGCGGGCTGCACTCTAAAGCACCTCTGTGATTAGGTGATGCCCAGGCCAGTTATTGGCCAGAATCCTTAAAGTGCTGCACATTAGCAGGTACGCCAAACAGCTCCGGTCAATACTAAGTGGCTTGATCTATTAGCTGAAGGATTTGCCAATTGAGACGGAGCAATTACTTGAATACCGGCTGGTCGCAGGGTGTCTAAAGCAGGAGAGGTCCCGTGCTGTCAGCTGCTCAGTCTAAATCTGCAAGAGTCCACTGCCATCTTTAATGAAATGTGGGAATGCAAATGAAAGCGAGACAGGATCCGGTGAAACGCTGCTGCTCTTAGCACCCTTACGCAGCGAAATGCCCCCTTTAATGCAACCTTTACTAATGCGGAGTCAGTACTCCTTAAACTACAGATTAACCCCATAAACAGTTCCGAGCAGACGGTGTGCCTTTGATTATAATTACCACTGCTCCGATTCTTTTTCTTTTCTGCTTTTTATTTTCTCTGAAACCCTCTGAGGTTTAAACAGCTGTGGCACTCGTATCGGCCTGAAGGATTCTCCATCATATCCTCTTTAGATAAACACTTGCATCAATTCACGCAACCTACTGGACCCATAATTACTTCATGAAATATATATTTATAATATATTTATATATATAATACATATTTTATATATTATATACATATCTATATAGTTTTGGGGTTGAATCTCATTTTCTTCTATTTAGTCTCGACTTCTTCTAATCTATTCCTACATAAATGAAATTGAATTTGAATCCATGTAGATGTATTGTTTATTTCTATCAAAAGCAGAATTCTTCTATTTGAATATTTGCCTTAGCTGTGTCTGAAATGTGAAGCTCCAAAATTAAAAGTACTTTATTGATCACCGTGGGGGGAATTCCGGTATCACAACTGCTCAAGAGGACAGGTATTAAGAGAATGTATATAAAAAAACGAATATATAACAATAGAAGAAAGAACTAGAGTGTGTTAAAAAAATATAAAGATAATTAATAATTTTGGAGCAGAATAAGAAACTAAGGGCCTGATTTACTAAGATCCTAAATAAAGAGTACTAAATGGCGTGTGCACTGAAAAAGTTTGCACGTGCTGTTGTGTGTTTTGCGGGTGATCAACTAAGAATGCTTGCGCAATTGATAACAGGTGCAAACAGCAGTATTTAAATGAGGTGTTGCGTGTCTTACGGTTTGCGCCATGGAGAGTCTGGATGGAAAACAGGATAGTTGCAAGCGCAAAATGAAATTTGACGAGTTGGAGTTAGAGATATTAGTGGAAGAGGCAAATAAACACATTCATGAACTACAGCAAAGAAATTTAAACATTACCAAAAGAAAAGCAATATGGGAGAAAATCTGCGATAGAATAAATGCAGTTGGTAACACAAAAAAGAACGGCAGATGAGGTTTAAAGAAGGTCTAGTAAATCAGGCCCTAAGTGTCAAGGGTGTGTTTTGTGCATTGTGTTGCAGGAGCTCAGGGAAGATTGTCAAAGGAAAACCAAAAGGTGGACGTCGAAGAATGTGGAAAATAGAAAATGCACAGGTGAATAAAATGGAATTCACACCCAGAAAGAGAAATGTAAAACTTCATGAACACCTAAATAGAAAAAAATTAAGAAGATACATAAAATAACACAGCTCTCCTCAAACTTAATTGGACTTTAATTTTTGATGCATCTAAAGGATCAGACATGCATGTCCAGCTTAGCTGCAGCTGTTGAAAATCACAGGCACAATCCTACGAATAATTACACATCTGGCTCAAGCAGAGATTACGACATTGGGTTCCCAGCTACGGCAGACGGTTGGTGATTCATTGTGGAATCATAAACTAGGCTTTCACTGACAAAATGGAGATCCTCTATTCATCTTTGCTTCTCAAAGAGTGAGGTGAGGAGGCCCCTAATGAAGGAGACAGTGGAGGCAGGAGTATTCAAACAAAGTCATTTGCATAAAATTAAAAGGTACTGTGTAGGCAGGAAATCTAGAAAAGAAGCAGGAAAAGAACCCAACTGCAAATATGAGGACAGGAACAGGATAGGACAGCAGACAGCAGAAACAACAGGAATAATAACACAATACTACGCCGAGACACAAATATGAACAACCAGCAGACACTGGACCAGGGGAAGTAAAATCAGATGTTATCGCTCAAGTAAACAGACTTTCAAACTAAAACCAGAAGTATAGCTAAGCACAAGTCAAACCAACCAAAGAGCACAAGCAAACCAGAACCAAAACTTCAATTAAACAAGAGTCAGATACTATAGCAATAGACTCAGCTTCTACCTCACGTATAATAAATGATCTTTACAGTCTGTTTGAAATAACTAGCACTACACTGCCCCACATCGGCTATTTTGGAACATGTTGCAGGTCTGATAATGCAAAATTGATTAAAAGTAAATAAAACTCTTTTGTCCACTTCCCAGATCACTTTTGGTTTTTCTGATTTGTGGTTGCATTTGGAATTTGTTTTCTGAAGTCCATTTCTCATTAATTTTAAGGTGGTAAAGAGTGTGGGAGACATTATAAATGTTCTTATGTCTTTTGAAAATAAAGCATCTAAATTCATACCCAACTGAGGTTGTCTGCCTGCAAGACTTCACAAAAACTAAAAGGCTTAATATCCTGAAACTTCTGAAAGTCTAAGGGCCTGATTTACTAAAGGTTTGCGTGCGTAAAAACGTGTGCAAACTTGACATCACCCGCAAACCAATGTGCCAACTGATCTACTAACAGCGTGCAAAGAGGACTACGTCTCTCAAATGAGCAAAATAGCACACGCTGTTCAGTTAGTACTTTTGCCCTGATGAATAATCAATATGGGGCGTACCCAGAAATCGCTAAATACTGGAAGGGGAAGATGCAAATTGGTCCATTTACCACGCGCAATGAGATTTACCAAGCCTGAAAGTTATTGCGCGTATTGTGATTGCGTCTGTATTTAATACGTTCGAAAGGAAGATGCTAATCTGCCCAGCATTACGCACCGATGGCTGCTGTTATTGTGGCAAGGAGGCGACATCGCCAAAATCAAAGAATAGCAGAGAGAGAGAGTCTTTCGGACTCGTGTAAATTTGTTTGGAATGAATGAAAACAAGATAGTTGAAACATATCGACTATCTAGCGATTCCATCTTGGAGCTGTTGAATGAGTTAAGGGCTGATTTGAGGACTGGGGTGGGGATGGCTCAACTTTTGGTGAGGATTCTCCACATGCAAAAGGAGAAATATTTTATTTGAATGTTAAATCGAGTATTATTCAGCAAAAGGTTGCCACAGGAGGCACATTCATTTTTTTATTTGTGATAATAAATAAATGACGTGTTTTCATGGAGAAAAAAGTGTTTCTCATTGTGCGCCTATACTTGTTCTGCAGTTGTCATACCCCGGTGTTGTGCCGTATTCAGCACCCCTGCCGTGAAAAGCACCCCCTCGTCTGACAAAAATGATATTCTCATTCCGTGTCACGTTCTGCTGAGCGTCCAGTTTTGTGTTAATGATTCATGTTTAAATGCGCTCATGGATTCCACAATAGTCATACTTTCCCACAATCACAGTCACAAATAACAAAAATCGGGTAAATGGTTATTGATGTCATTAATTAATAGCCTGCTTACTGTGTTGTCTTCCATAATATTTGTAAATATATATAATAGAAACTCCTAAGTATGTGTTTGTGTGAGTGTGTATATATAAATATATTGAAGTGTCAGTGTGTTGTTTTTTTTCTTGGTCTACTTATCATTGAATATACGAGGGGGTGCTTTTCACGGCAGGGGTGCTGAATACGGCACAACAATTTGCCTCTTCCACTAATATCTCTAACTCCAAATTTCATTTTGCGCTCGCAAACCGTAAGACACGCAACACCTCATTTAAATACTGCTGTTTGCACCTGTTATCAATTGCGCATGCAATCTTAGTTGATCACCCGCAAAACACACAACAACAGCACGTGCAAACTTTTTCAGTGCACACGCAATTTAGTACTCTTTATTTAGGATCTTAGTAAATCAGGCCCTAAGTGTAGGAAAAACTGGGGAGGTGTCTTCAGCAGAAAAGTTGGAATCTCCAAATAGACCCTCACCTCTCACATTTGATCACATAAAGGCCACGTTTACACTTGGCCGGGTATTTACAAAAACGGATATTCCCCCCTCTACGTTTTGAAAAATATCCTTGTTTACACGAACCCGCATAAATACGCTGTTAAGGTGCTATGAGCATCCAAACCTGCAGGGGGCAGTGTAACGAGAAGATAAAGACATGCTAGCCAATCGGAATCCTGGAAAATAACGTCAACAAATGACACGTGTGAAGCCTGAATAATACGGTTCTGCGTTAAATCGACGGCGTAGCCTACGTACGGTGCGCGTCGCCGCTTACCCTACGCCGTAGGCTCTGCGTTGGTGTAACGCGGAACCATAAATCAGCCTTGACTGCAGTTACTTCCAAGACGGAACAAGAGTCTTTCGTTTGGAGTGACAAGTGGAGTTACGTGGAGTGTGACTTTAGAATATAAAACAGGTAAAATACAAGAAAATATTGACGGTGGCCAAACAAATTGTAAACACAGGTCGCACAAATGATGCTGGTGACGTTTTTGTTGCATAATGTGACGTTCTGAAGCCTAAATTTAGACGCTTATACGCTATATATATATAGCTTAGACGCTATATAAATAAAATTGAATTGAAATGAATTGAATTAAATCTCCTTTTCCCTCTGTTTACAAGCAAATGTGAAAACGGAGTTTTTGAAAATCTCCACTTTGGCCGGAGTTTTCAGAAATGATCGTTTTTGGTGACTTTGAGCTTCGTTTTCGTGTAAACGTACGGCCAAAACGAATGAAAACGCCACCGTTTTTGCTCCGTGTAAACAGGGCCAAAGTTTCATTTTGCTTCAGCAACAAATAAAATCTAAATTCTGAGTATAAATTACTTTTAAAGGCAGATAGAAAAAAAAAGCAAAGAAAAAAGAAAAAACAACTCGGAGGATGATTTGAAAGTGAAAGTAGCGTGCCAGCCCCAGTTTAACCCACCAGTGAACAACACTGTGGATCAATAAAATCTGTCCCCAAACAAACACATTTGTGTTTGATTTGCCACTGGAAAATATATTTGGAGAAACCTCAACACACACCAATGATTCTTCACATCATCACAGAAACATCAGTCGTCTGTGCCTGTTCTGTTTATCTAAAGCGGGAGTTTTTAGAAACAAGCAGGCGCAGCGTGAAACCACAACCCGTCTCCGTATTCTGCTTCCAGCCTCAAATCTTTCAACTGGGTTTGCTGAAGCTCCTGAACCTGTTTGTTTCTGCAAATTATCTCTGTAATTAGGTTGCTTTACGTGTTACAGACATGTTACACGTGAAGCCAACACAAAACGGTTTTATTAGGAAGTTGTGTTCTTATTTTTGACAGTTTGACAGAGCCCTGAATATTCATTGAGGGAACCCAGGGGTCAAACAAAGACACATGGACATACTTTATCCCAACAAAATGTCCCTGTTTGGATGTAGGGATGTATCGGCTTGTATCTCACGTCCCGTGTCCCGCGTGTCTGTTCAGGCATTCCGTGGAAAAATGTCCCAGTGGTGCCATATGGGAATGTTTCTTACACTTAGGAACAATTATGATATCATCGTTTTTCTTAATGAGGAACCAAAAGAGAGAAAGTCAAACTCAGACCAAGAAATAATGTCCTCAACTTCTCCATCCAATTCCTCCAACCTCTGACTCTGGACCAATTAAAACTGCTCGTATTTGTGAAAAAAACCTTTGACAGTCTGGACTGTGCAACCTAGCTAACCATGTTCCTGTCCCGTTTCTCAGTTTATTAGAGAAATGCAACACAAAATAATGTTGTTAGTTAACCTCACACCAGGAAACGAAGCTAAACCTTATTTTAAAGGACTTTTCTCATGATTTGTGAAGATGTGCTCGAGAAGAACATGAAAACATGAGTATGAAAAAAGCAGGACAAATTCTGCAGTGTTAGAGATTTCCTTTTTCTTTATAAACCAAGATCATTGTATAAGGGGAACGTGAGAGGCCTTGAAATGATCCTAGCTGGAGATTTACTGAACCTAATGGTGGCATCAGCTTTAGAAAGTGGAGCATCGGGAAAATCCTGGAGGGAACTCTGTTTACTTCAGCACAGGTGGATGCTGCACACGTGAGCATAAACGAGGCTGACATCCTGGTACAGACTATATAAAAAAAAGCTGACAAAATCCCCTGTGACATCATCTGTTGATCCAAGGTGACAGTGCTTGACCGGAGCTGCTTTTAAAGTAAAAGCTGATGAGTTAAAGGTAGTTGAGCTGCCGTTCTTTGTTTGACTCAGGCCAGCAGCCTTCAGACGGGAGCGAAGGCAGCTGCTGCAGGCTGCTTTACTAAGTTTCCCCCACAAATCCTTCTAGACCGGGGGTCAGCAACCCGCGGCTCTAGAGCCGCATGCGCCGCCCTAGTGGCTCCTGGAGCTTTTTCAAAAATGTTTGTTTTTTTCCTTTTTTTCTTCTTTTTTTTCTCTTTTTCTTCCTTTTTCATTTCCTTTTTAATCTCGACATTTCGACTTTTTTATCGACATTTTTCTCGAAATTGTACTTCAACATTAATCTCGACATTTCAACTTTTTTCTCGCCATTTCGACTTTTTTCTCGCCATTTCGACTTTTTTCTCGACATTTTGACTTTTTTCTCGCCATTTCGACTTTTTTCTCGACATTTTGACTTTTTTCTCAACATTTCGTCTTTTTTCTCGACATTTCAACTTTTTTCTCGACATTTCGCCTTTCGCCTTCATTCTAAGGCTGATACAAGACTTCATTTTTTGCGGCTCCAGACACATTTGTTTTTTGTGTTTTTGGTCCAATATGGCTCTTTCAACATTTTGGGTTGCCGACCGCTGTTCTAGACCAACCCAAAAAGGCTCGCCAGTCTCTCAGTACAGTCAATGACACTACGATTCATATTTACTTTCATTTAAGAATGATTGTCTATGGTCTCTGTTGGGTCTCAATTCACAGCTCAGAGGTCAAGACAGTGCTAAGTAGCTAAAGTGGTGACAAGAAGCAACCATAGTCAGCTATCAATCGAAAAACAACATGCCTATGTACGCATAAATATGTGGCTTTATATGATTTACCCGATAAAGTACATAAACATTCAGTCAGTAGAGGAACTGCCACTTTGTTCATTTGGGAGGTTCACCTCAAAGTAGCATACTGGATGTAACATCTCGGTGTAGAACTGGTGGCTCCTGCAGGATCTCAGACCACAGGAGAAGAAACCAGCTGCTCCTCAGGACCAGTTACAGTACATGCTGTTGCTTTGCCCTTATTCTTTGGGAATATGGACCCAAACCAGTCCCCTGCATGGGCGTAACCACGCATTCTTTGGGGGAGTCGTGTCCCCTCCAATACTGGGGAAATACCAATCTGTCCCCCCCAATATTATGTATAAATATGTTAAATATTTCCTCCTTTTATGAAACCTGGCTCAACAGTCCGTCTCTTGTTATTTCCGATTATTTACAGATCAATTTATTTCCCTTTATAAGGAAAACTAAAGTGTGTGACCACCCCCCTCCCAATTGTACACTTGGTTGCGTCCATGTAACGCCGGCTCGGTTTGAAGCGCCGGCTCCGACCGCCAAACGACAGAGGAAACGTTGTATGTGAAACCATGGAGGGAGCAATGAGTCCTTCTTTACCCACGAGTGGAAAAAGCAGGACATACAACGTTTTTTTCAGACAGTAAGCAACTAGATAGCTAAAGAGGAGTGATGTCAAACTGAGTGTGTTAAGTTTTGAATTAATTAGAAATATTTAACTCGTTAAAAAGGGCTGTTTGTTAGTTGAGATAGCTAAGTTAGATTGAAGTGAAGAGACTGGTATCATATGAAGCTAGAGGACATGAAGCATCCATTAATACCAACGATGTCATGATAGCTTGTCACAAAGGGGGCTAAATAACAAATTAGTCTAAATTCTGGTGGGGGGAAAAACTTTTTTTTGGGGGGGGCGAAACAAAAACGGTCCAAATCATCCCCCCAGTAAAATTTCCATCCCTTTTGTCATTTCATCAATGAATGTGGTTTTACTGCTATTTCAACATTTAGAGTCATCACCAGAAAAATAACAGCAGAAAAATAACTTATTTGACAATTTTCACCTGTTTCAAGTAAATTTTCCCTTGAAATAAGTAGAAAAATCTGCCGGTGGGACAAGATTTATCTTCTTATTACAAGCAAAGAAATCTTGTTCCACTGGCAGATTTTTCTACTTATTTCAAGTGAAAATCTACTTGAAACAGGTGAAAATTGTTGTTTTTTCCAGATGAGTCTTGTTTTAAGTGTAATGAGATTTATTTTACTAAAATGAGACATTTTAACTAGAAATAAGACAAATATTCTTGTTAAGATTGTGAGTTTTTGCAGTGATCCATTTTCCTTATCCTGTGAAGGACAGAGTCATATTGATAAGTTCAGAAAAGTGTTTTTTATTGTTGTGTTTTGATGTATTTGATGTAAGCCCAGTGGATATTTGAAGCTTACAGAAGGCTGCATTTAACTGCTGCTATGTCATTCCTGCGGTATTTCTGCAGGTGTTTTGGTCACTGCTATTATTTGTAATATATTATATTATTTGTAATCAGCACAAATTATCTGTCCCCATATGATAAAATCCACCATCCCCCCTGATTTTTTTTTTACAACTCTTGTACTGCGTGTAACGCTAGTAATACAAGCAAAATATTCAATGTATCAAGTTAAAATGATCCTCAGGGTCAGTTATTGTTCTTCTGGTACAATAATATTGTCTGGTCATAATACAGGCAGCACAGAGAGACAGGGAGAGGGATACTGTCAGGACAGGCCAGACAGGGACAGTCTCTGAAAACATGGATGATCAGGTGAGACACTGGAATACACGACTCAACAGCTTGATGACATTTGTTTTAACCTAAGCCTACAGACATGGCTAAGAACAACAATGACGCAGACCCGGCTAAACAACATTGCCATTTGCCATGTGCATCAAGAGAAATGCATTGGAGAGGAAACATATCTGTCAGAGACTAGTTGACTTAAACGATGAACGCCTGAAACATCTAAAACATGCAGGACAGTGGTACTCGAGGACCAGGATTGAGAAGCACTGATTTAGATGATACCCTTCCATCTCTGCCTCCTGCTGCCTTCTCTGTAGTTGCAGTACCTTTACACATACTCACCCCATTTTTACACATAGAGAACAATACATGCAACACTAATAATAATAATAATAATAATAAATAAAAACAAAGAATGCACTGAGAGGAGTTAAGAAACTGAGAAATGTAAATTGTTTGTTGTTTGTTCAGTCTTGTATGCACTTTTACTGTTAAACTATTTTTTACTGTCAAATGAATAAATCTGTATATATATTCAATTAACATCAAGATTTTACATTTAATTCTTTGTACAAATGTATGATTTCGTTCACATTAAACATTTCAGTGTAAATGTGCAGACATTCATTTTGAGACAAATCAACAAAATACAAATTAACTTGGAATTAAAAGTCCATCGTCTGCTATGGACTTATTGTCGTTCCAATCACAATATTTACATCAACATGCTTTAGGTATGTAATTTTTCCCCACTGGAAGCTGTCCTATTTGCTACTATATCAGAGAAATTGCAGACTATTCCTTTAAATGTGATTTCAGATAGTCAATAAATAAAAATCATTGAAATGTGGGAAATGCACCTTTAAAAAAAAATTCTGGGGGAGGGCTCTCATTTGGACCCCCCCAATGTCTATACCATGGTTACGCCCTTGGTCCCCTGTCCCTGTGCAGTCCTGGTTCTTCACCTCTAGTCACCACCACACTGACTCAGATGAAGCTGTAATTACACAGTCTGTTGTGTTCTTCTGTTTGTGTGCAGTGTGATCCTCTGCGATGTTCTTTAATCGGCAAACGGTTGTCGAGACACTCTGTATCAAAGAGACATAAAAAATCTGCTCAGGAGTGCATCAGATTCATGGGAGGGGAGGAAAGTTCTGCCCTCACTCCTCTCACCTGCGTCTGTGAGTAGAACTTAAGCAGCAGCACAGTGATCAGTGAGGAGCAGCGACATCACACTTCAAACAGATATTTGTGTAAAAAAAAAAATGTTTTTTCTTAATTTGCATCTGTTTTGCAGTAAAGGTGATAATGGTTTGTTTTTTTCTGTTTACCTGCCTTTCTGTTTCTCTTATTTTGCTCCTCTCTGTGGTTTATTTAAACTGTTGTTAAAATGTCCCGAGAACTGAGCCACGGGACATTTTGATGCAAATGTTCTCTGTTCCTTCCCATAGATACAACGTCACGCCGGACCGGGTTGGGCTCCAGCAGCGGGGTTCACCGGCACCTGGAGGCCGACACGGACATGTGGTCATACTTTCCGCCAACGCTCAGTCCCTGGTAAATAAGATGGACAACCTTTTAAGTCTGAGATTGCTCCATGTTTTTATTCTGTGAAACGTGGCTTGAATAAGAGACCCCCGTGGAAGCTATAACACAAGCAGGCTGCACTGTTTGAAGAGCCAACCGCTGCGCCACGGGAAGCGTGCAAACACGCGGGGGAGGAATAGTCCTAGTAGAGTAATCCCTGTGAAGCAATATTGGAGAGCTGACAACACGTTAATATCACAGTCATGCTCTGAAGATGTGGAATACATCACCATTAAGTGCAGGCCATTTTACTTACCCAGGAAACTGCAGTCCAACATACAGTGCAGTGTACCGCAGTGTATGCCCCCCACTCAGCAGATGAGGACGAGGCACTCAAAGAACCGCACAACATGATCAGCAGACACGACACTACATATCCACTACATATTGTTGTCGTAAGGGACGATCTCTACTTATACTCCCATCGCCATCCCCAAGTCACACTGTGGGGAATGTGAGCACCTTTCCACTCTGCTACAGCCCTCCTACATCATAAGGCTGAAATCACTTAAGGCTGGATTATGGTTCTGCAACAAATCGACGCCGAGCCTACGCCGCAGGTTGCAAATTAAGCTGCAAGAAGCGATGAACAGGCCCTCGCACCCTTGTGCACGTTCAGGCGTGCTGCAGTGGAAGCGCTTGAATGACTTGCATGGAGATTCTTCAGGCCTGGACATTTAGCGGATGACACCAACCACGACTCTCTTTGTAAAAACCATTCAAAGGTTATGGCAGAAAATAGGGACTATGAAATATCGACTAATCAGAAGAAGGGGCGGGGCTAATTTGCACCAAAGTTGTTCAAGGACTCAAAACCGAGTCAGATGACACCACCCACGACTCTTTATGTCAAAGCATTCAAAAGTTATGGCAGAAAGTAGGAACTATCAAGTATGGAGCAATCAGAAGAAGGGGGGGCGCGCTTTTTGGCATCTATCGTTGCCACGGTAATGCTTTTGACTGACAAAAGTAATGCGCATTGTTGCAGGATCAAGACACACATTTTGATGAATAACACACCTGGGTGCACGTTATGGTTCGGGCGAAGAAGCGGCTGAAGGAATGGCATAAATTGCGGCAAAATTACTCAATTAATTCAAAATGGCCGACTTCCTGTTTGGTTTCGGCCATGGCTCCAAGAGACTTTTCTTTAAGTTGCGACATGATACAGGGGTGTACCGATTTTCGTGCATGTACGTCAAACCGTATTGTGGGGCTTGAGGCACAACATTTTCTAGGGGGCGCTGTTGAGCCATTAGGCCACACCCATTAATGCAAACCATGAGATATCCAATTCATCGCCAGGCCTGGCTTGCGTGCAAAATTTGGTGACTTTTGGGGAACTCAGTGTGGTTACATGCACATCTAAATCAATCTATTGGCAAAAATCTAGCTAAGGATGAAACTGGAGTTTCAGAGAATTCCAAGAAAACATGCCCGAGAAGACAATCAATTATTGAGTGAGGTACATTCGACTCTGCAATGCTACTGTAGGTGGCCCCACACACACTATTGCGTTGGTGTTCTTACACTTCCTTCTTTGTTGTTCGTCTTCTTCTTCTCCTACTGTGTTGATATTCTGGCTTTCGCAGTGTCGTCACTTATGGAGGGGGGAGTCCCGGAGCAGTCGCTAGCTTGGCTAAGCGTCGGTTGCGTATACATGCTGGAATAGAATTAGGACGCATTATCTGGCACTAAAAGCTAGATCTCAAGAGTTTCAGTTACTACAGCCCGGCTAAGGTGTATACATGGCTTTTAAAAATTCAATATCGGTCGGATTAAGGCAACAATTCGCCTTCTGTTAGTGCATTTAAATGTATTGAGTGTCAGGACAGGAACCCTGCAGGGTTGCTGCCTCAGCCCTTAAATCTTCTCTTTACACACACAACTGCACCTCCACCTTAGGACGATAACATCGTTATTAATAGGGGTGTAACAATATATCGTGCCGCGAAATTTCGCGATAAAAAACGTCACGAAACGTGTCGTGGAAGTGACAAAGTGTATCGCGATATTGGATTATTAATATTAATCTATTGTGTTGACTAGTAACGCGCATCCGACCCCAACCGCGATCGCGGCCGCGGACCAAAATCTTACTCCGCTCAGAAGAAACTAGTCCCGTTTTGGTCCCGATCACGGGACTCTTGCAGGGTTTTGAGCTCTGAACTTTTACTGATGTAAGGCTGGTGTAGAGTTAAGCCTTACCTTATTAAATTAAACCTTTTTGGGGTGGTGAGTAGGATAAACACGGGGACAACTTCTGCTGAGTTCCAGTGTACTTTAATGTCCCTCAACAGTGTAGGATTTTAGAACATCAACACAGCACCTAGTGCCGTACTGTGGCGTATCACTCCGCCCAATCTAAAACAGACTAATCACTACAGATAAACTGACTAGTGTCATTATAGTCCCTGATTTACATCACAATATAAAGAATATATTTATTAAATAATCAACCCTGAATTACCAAAATAACCTTCTTAACAAAAATAAATCTCCTCTTACACTTATAAGGTGAGCATGAATCAATCTTTTTTATGATGTAAAATTGTATGTATTTATTTACTTTTATTTATTTATTTAATTTTAGTTGTTAAATTTCTGGAAAAGAAAAAAGTCAAATCATACATGAGAGAAACTATTCAGTTTGTGGCTAAATATTTTTATTGTATGAAACTGAAGATCATAATGCAAACCTGACATTTACTTTTAGTTCAGTTTGTGGAAAATGGTTGGCCTGGCTTTCTCTTTAAAACTTAAACAGTTATAAAGCATTACAAACTGTAACAATAGGGCAAATGCACAGCATTGTTTTGTATTTTCTATCTTTCATATGTTCCTCATGCAAGGTTGTTAAAAAAATACTGCTATAATATCATATCGTATCGT
>NC_084597.1:43282130-43467130 GCF_033807715.1 Cololabis saira | reverse complement strand
GCCCATAGCTGCAGAAGGCACCTGATTGCAGGGTTTACAGTTTCAAGGTTTACTCCATTATTTCAATCCATGTTGATATTTTTAAATTAAGAAAATGGGTACCGTTTTCCTTTGAGTGTGGCCATAAAAACAAGCCTTCGTGAATGAGCCCAGTGGATGTAAACGCCTCGCCGAATGCAGGCGTGAATACGAATACGTCTCCGTACGACAGACACAACGCTGATGATCATCATGAGGGAGAGAGGCTTAATGGGCCGCAGAACAAACACGACGTTAGGCACCAGACGAGCGGCACACACCAGCGCTCCCATGATGAGGCTGTGCAGGGCGATCGCACATCAGATCGCTGTGCATCACCTCAGTCGTGTGCAGCAGCTTGTGAAAACAGAATCATTTCTTCGCAGTTTCTGTGACCAGAGTGGAAAACTTCCAAACCGAAAGCCCAAAGTTTTCCACTTCGGCTTTAAAGCGGGCTGTTTGAACATGGAAACGCCGGCTTGACCTCCATCCTTTAGCAGACGCATGAGTGAAGGTTCAATCTCCCCAGCCACAGCCGTCTATCTGCTCTCATCTTTCTGATCTCTTCCGTTTCCCTCGTACGTTTTTAAATTGCTGTTTCCTCCATCATCCACCATCATCTGACTTTCATCTCACTCACTGAATTCTAGTGTTTGATGTGAATCCCCCCTGCCCCCCCACCCACCCTGTCCCCCGTCATTCATAAAAATGCTGATGTCTAATCAGCATCTTGTTTCTTTTTTTTAACAGCATCCTGACAACCAGGCGATTAATCTGCTGTCAGAAAAAATGTGCATCATTTAACATTGCCTTGCGTTGCCATGCTGAGATATGCCGCTGACGGGCTGTTAATGTACCTGGGAACAATTCCTCCTTTATCGGAGCATCTATAACTCATCTATGAACTGATGAGCCCCTGATTACACAATGAAGGACAACTGTCGTATATAAGTATTGTGATTTTTGCCCCCTTGTGGGGGTAGTGTTTCACTGGCTTGATGCTTCAACTGAGGGGCTATATCCGGCTTGCTAAACTGACACCAGAACGGAAGCGGAAAAAACAAGCAGTTCCTCAACTCACCACCTGGGGGTGGCTCCAAAAGTGAGCTCATTTTTACCCCTCCCCCCATGATGAAATGTTTACTGAATGGTATGGTCTCCATCTTTAGATGTCACATCCATGACTACTGTACAGAGGTGAGTAGTAATGTACTACATGACTTCAAAATTATGTTGAACCACAGACTTATGTATAATTAGGGGTGTGGTTTTCTTGAGTGACAGCTGCATTGCAGTTTCTGGGGTCAAGAACGAGCTGATTTATGAGTTATGTCGCAGCTGGATCTGGGCTGGCCAGGAGTGAAGCTTAGTTAGGCTACTCTGGTTTAGCAATGGCACTCCTGAGCAGCCGGCCACAGCTGCCTCCACTGCTGGCTGAGGGTCTTATATATATATATATATATATACACACACATACATACAATTAAGATTTTGGTACATATATACACACACACACACACACACACACACACACACACACACACACACACACACACACACACACACACACACACACACACACACACACACACACACACACACACACACACACACACACACAAATTTTGCACAAAAATTAAGGACATTCGGAAATTCAGTACATTATTTCTTTGTTGTTACAATGCTTCTTGGCAATATTTCTTCTCTGCCAATGCCAAATAACTCTCTTTAGGTGTTAGTTTGGTGGATTGGATAATTGAACAGAGTAATTGGACAATTGAACAGATATTGGCCAATAGCCCCCTCCCCACCCCTCCTGCTGGTCACCATCCTGGTAACACTGCTGTGGGACGACATCCCATTCTTCAACCAGCATTCGTTAAAAGTCAGCCAGTGTGGTTGTGTTGGTGACTCTGGCATGAACAGCACACCCAAGCTGATCCCACAAGTGTTCAGTGGGGTTGAGGTCAGGAATGCTGGCCGTTCTTCATCCTTTCCACTCCAAGATTCTGGAGGTGGTCTCTGATAAACCCGCTCTGTGTGCGTATGTGTGGGCGGGGGGTCATCTTGGAGGCTAGAGTTTGGTCCCAGACTGTGGAGATATGGGATCACCACTGGTTGCAGAATCACAGCTCAATGTCTCTCTGCATTGAGATTACCTCCAATGATGACAAGCCTCATTTTTCCACTGAGGAAAAAAAAAGGGGGAGTCTGAGGCGTTCCCAGGCCAGCCGAGAGACATAGTCTTTCCAGCGTGTCCTGGCTCTTCCCCGGGGTCTCCTCCCGGTGGGACATGCCTGGAACACCTCCCTAGGGAGGCGTCCAGGAGGCATCCGGTACAGATGCCCAAGCCACCTCAATTGACTCCTCTCAATGTGAAGGAGCAGTGGCTCGACTCCGAGCTCCTCCCGGGTGACCGAACTCCTCACCCTATCTCTAAGGGAGCGTCCAGCCACCCTGCGGAGGAAACTCATCTCGGCCGCTTGTATCCGCGATCTCGTCCTTTTGGTCACTACCCAAAGTTCATGACCATAGGTGAGGGTAACTTCGCCTTTCGACTCAGCTCCTTCTTCACCACGACGGTCCGGTACATCGACCGCATAACTGCGGACGCTGCACCGATCCATCTGTCAATCTCCCGCTCCATTGTTCCCTCACTCGTGAACAAGACCCCGAGATACTTGAACTCCTCCACCTGAGGCAGGACTTCTCCACCCACCCGGAGAAGGCACGCCACCCTTTCCCGGTGGAGAACCATGGCCTCGGTTTTGGAGGTGCTGATTCTCATCCCTGCCGCGTCGCACTTGGCCTCAAACCGCCCCAGCACATGCTGAAGGTCCCGGTCCGATGAAGCCAACAGGACAACGTCATCTGCAAAAAGCAAAGACGAAATCCTGTGGTTCCCAAACCGGATCCCCTCCGGCCCCTGGCTGCGCCTAGAAATCCTGTCCATAAAAATTATGAACAGGACCGGTGACAAAGGGCAGCCCTGCCGGAGTCCAACATGCACTGGGAACAAGTCTGACTTACTGCCGGCAATGCGAACCAGACTCCTACTCCGATCATACAGAGACCGGACAGCCCTTAGTAGAGGGCCCCGGACTCCATACACACTGAACACCCCCCACAGAAGGGCACGAGGGACACGGTCAAATGCCTTCTCCAGATCCACAAAACACATGTAGACTGGTTGGGCAAATTCCCATGAACCTTCGAGCACCCTGCGGAGGGTGTAGAGCTGGTCCAGTGTTCCGCGACCGGGACGAAAACCGCATTGTTCCTCCTGAATCCGAGGTTCAACTATCGGCCGTAATCTCCTCTCTAGAACCCTGGCGTAGACTTTCCCGGGGAGGCTGAGAAGTGTGATCCCCCTATAGTTGGAACACATTCTCCGGTCCCCCTTTTTAAACAGAGGGACCACCACCCCGGTTTGCCACCCCAGCGGTACTGTCCCCTTCCTCCATGCAATGTCGCAAAGCCGTGTCAACCAAGACAGCCCTACGACATCGAGAGACTTGAGGTACTCAGGGCGAATCTCATCCACCCCCGGTGCCCTGCCACTGAGGAGCTTACGAACCACCTCGGTGACCTCGGCTTGGGTGATGGATGAGCACGCCTCCGAGCCCCAACTCTCTGCTTCCTCAGTGGAAGGCATGTCAGTCGGGTTGAGGAGATCCTTGAAGTATTCCTTCCACCGTCCGACGATGTCCCCAGTCGAGGTCAACAGCTCCCCACCAGCACCATAAACGGTGCCGGCAGAGTACTGCTTCCCCCTTCTGAGGTGCCGAACGGTCTGCCAGAATTTCCTCGAGGCCGACCGAAAGTCTTCCTCCATGGCCTCCCCGAACTCCTCCTCGTGTCTTAACAACATGCTTTGTGATTGCTTGCTGATTGACAGACGAGTAAATGAATCACAAACCAGCTTTTCCTCAACACTCCGCCTCCCAGTCATTGTGACTATCGTGATTGGTTGGTTGTTTCGGAGCCGGAAGTGCTGGAGTTTTTTCGGCTACGGAAAAATATATTTTTGTGTTATGCGTTAAAAATTTGAATTGCGTCAATACGGCAAGGAATTAACGCTGCCTTAACTCGTTAATTTGGCCACCATTAATATATATATATATATATATATATATATATATATATATATATATATATATATATACACACACACATGCACAAAATTCTAAAATAAGAGTGAGTCACATAAAAACTTCTAGGTACTCCAAGGTGGTACAATTCTTGGTGCTTAACTAAACTGTGTTACTGTACAGGTGTTTCATCATTCTCAGCTCGCTTCATCTCTCTTCTGGTTGCTGTTCCTCTGGAGAGTTCTTCTTCTCACATACACTTTGTTAAATGTGTGAAAGCAGTCTTCCTTGTTCGTTCTGTTTCTCCTGAGACCAGTTTGACATCTTTGGTCCACGGCTTTTTCCCGGTGATCTTCAGAAATGATGAATAACCTGCCAGGTGTTGGGAGGAACATTGCTCTCTTCTTGTCGTCTCTCCTTCAGGCTGCTGAGGAATGTTGGAAATATCTGTGACAACAATTGTTTTAAAAACGAACACAAATCAAGAAGGATGAAGGGTTTTCCAAATAAAGATGCACAAGAGAAGACATTTGTACATGAAAACAGATGATTTCTCAGCGTGCTGCAACGCGGCAGACCGACTCTCGGCAGACCGTCTCTCCTCTGCTGATGTCAGACAATCAGCACGGTTACCGTCATCGAGGTTCTGCTGGCTGATGAGAACGTGTGCAGGAGAGCTCCAGAAAGGAGCTGAAGAACACAGTCAGGGCAAAAGAAATTCATCAAACCCAGATGCATGGGTTTTCACTCTATAATTTTGCTCAACCTTTGCCCCAGAATTTACTTAAACCTTTTTATGGCTGGCCCTTCTTAAACCATCCAAAACTGCATTTATCTGGGTCTGGTTGTCGACTGAATCTCCTGCGGAAGCTCCGGACTACGCACAAGCTTTATGAGCTTTCTAAGAGAAACCTGCTCCTGACCAGGTTTACTCCACAGAGTCAGTTACCACGGTAACAGTCCGAGTATCAGTTACCGCAGTTGCTGAACCCTCTTGCTCGGGGGGATGTAACCTTGCTTTGTGAAACAGAAAAATTGGAGTTTTCCTAAACTCAGGTTCAACAAAGTTGGAGTTTGAACATAACCTGCTTTGTGAAACGGACCACAGACTTTTTGTGTTGATGACTTTCTCTTTTGTGGTATTCCGTTCCCCAATGTTGGCCCCTCAAAACTAGCTGCCCTCAGGGGACTAAACTTCCTCGGAAAGAGAGTAAAAACCTGGATTTGCTCTCAACCAGGAGTCAGTCATTGAGCCTGAAGGCTGCTGCTTCAAGTGACAGATTAAAGACTTGATTAAAAGATTAAACACTTCGTCTGATATTAGATTGACGTATCATTGTGTGTATGAATTTAAATTCCATCTCAGATCTTTTCTAATTGTTGAAGCTCTTTATTCATCTGAAGAGGATTCTGATTCCAAACACTGACCGCAGCTCTGTACACAGTACAGTTTTTAATCCCTCTCCAGGCTCCTAAATCCGACCTGTGCATCGTCTTCACCTGCTCCGCCTGAACACATCATCGACCTCGGATGCACAGAAGCCTCTGAATCACGTCTGCCTTACCTGTTCCCCCGCCGGGATTTTATTAGAAGTTTTAAGCCGAAAAGCCAACAAATCCATCTCTGTCTTGTTAAATTATTCATGCACAAATGACAAGCTGGAGACAAACAGTGCAGGAGAGACGCTTTGTTCATTGTTACATGAGGGAAGAAAATAGAGCTGCAGACTAAAAACTGTAAGAGGACAGTTTGTACCAGACTCCCGTAAATCCATCAGAGGCATGAAATAATGAAAAAAACAGCAGATAAAACATCTGAGAGCTTCTTTGCAGATGTTCAGTAAATATCTGCACACAGACACGTTTGAATGTGCCACTCTAATCATGCCCACTTCCTGAGGTCTGACATTAAAGGCTGCAGTGTAAAAACATTTCTATTTCATTCTGAAGATATAACTATTTATGTTCCAGGTATGCAATTATTTAGAAGAATTTAAGTTCACATTATAGGAAATATAAGAAATACTTTAAATGTTACAAAAAGGAAACTGAAAGAAACCCCATCAAAGGTAACACTTTTAAAAAAATTTAATTCAGAAATAATAAAACTGAAGTCTTTGCATTTTTCCACTGGTTCCAGCATGCAGCAGCAGCACTTTGCTTTCATGTAATAATTGCTCGGGGTTCATGTTCTGGGTCTCTGGAAAGATCTTAGACACAACTTGTGTTGTAATAGAAGCCATAAAAATAAAATTGAATTGAAAAGAACTACAACAGAAAAATCTATAACACTTATTTGGCTGATAATACTGAAATGGTCAGTTAAAAAAAACAAAAAACTTTTAGAATGTATATCGATTCACTGTTTACAGAGGCTACTGCCTTCATGCAGGTAGCGCAAGTTCGAATCCCGGCCTGTCGCCTTTCCTGGTTGCCTTCCCATCTCTTTCTCCATGCAAATTTCCTATCCACTACCGCAATTCTTTTTAAGAAGACACCGAAACACTTTTATATTTATAATTATTATTATTGTCACCCCTATGAAGTCACTACGCTTTATTCTGTGTTTAAAGAAAACTGTTATCATACAGAAACTAAGCCGGGTGTCCAGACTCAGGATCCCTCGATGATCTTTGACAACTTTTATTGCAGTGGAAGCTAAAACTAGAATAATAATACTCTCACTTTCTCACTTTCATGCTCCCTAATCAAATCCCCCAATTTCTGCAATCAACATACATTCATCTTTACCGAGAGTAAAATTAACTAATCTGAGGCCATTCAAGTGTTTCTAAGGAAATTTGGGATTCTTCATCTTCTGACCATACCGATGAAAAGTTGCAATGAGACGTCCCTGACTGACACAAGGAGACATTCTTCTTTGTGGTCCAGCTCGGACCGCTCTTGCAAGAACACGTAGGGCAGGGGTCGGCAAGTACGTTTGGCCTCGGGCCAATTTTTTTCGGAGCAACTGAATGGTGGGCCAGAACATCACATCAATCAGGCCAAACATGTTTTTTTTTCTACTAAAAAAAACTTTTTTCCCCTTATCTATAGGCTACTAGTATTATTATACTATTATATCTTGTACAAAAAAGTAATTTAAGAAAGTCATTAGTTTAAATAAAGTAACTTGAATTTGCTACAGACTGTTATTAGTGTGTTATTACTGCTTTAGCTACTCTGTGGCTGCGTTATGAAACCGCTTATAAGTAACTTGGTGATAATAATATTATTTTCTGCCAAGCTACTAACAAATGCAGTCCTTTAAAATACACAAAACGACATTAAACACATGAAAAACCCATGATATGAACAGTAGCACAGTAGTCAGTACGTGCACACGGAGCAGCAGCTCTCTGTCTGCTGAAGCGAGTGAGAGGGTATGCAAATGAGGCGGATTTTCCGACGTATTTTTACACATATAATGGACGTTCTACCATTTAAACGACCGACAGCAACACTCAAGGTAAGTTATCAGTTGTATTTTTCACAGTTTAAACCACAACAAATCACTTGACACATTCGTCTTACCATTTCAACAGCTCCAGGAGTTCCCCGGGAGTCTGTGCCTACGTCACTCCTGAATATTTGTGTGCACCTCTAATTAAGGCCCCCCTATGCTACAGGTGACAGGGAACTATACAGAATTGTGTGCGTCCGGAATCATGAAGATTCTACTTTTATTTTATTTTATTTTATCTTTTCTAAATAAAGGCTTTGAATTCTCTATGAAATTGTCGTTTTTGTGATAGTAAATAATAGGGCCAGTTATTATTGGAGACGGGCCAATTTTGGCCCGCGGGCCGCCAGTTGCCGACCACTGACATAGGGGATTCCCCTAACGAGTCCCACACCACACGCACACCTGTTCCTGACTAGGGGAAGCTGGAAAGGTCGCTGTCCTTACTACATTAATGACGACAGCAACGGTAAAGAAACTGAAGAGGACCAGGTCAGAACGAAACAAGGAATAGACACGGAGAGAACCAGCATAGAACGCGTAATGTTGGATGGGTTGTTACACACTGATGAAACCTTCAAGAAACTGACTCTGATCTCCCTGCTGGACTGGTATCTGGCTCGTTAGTTCTGCGGTTTCCTGTTTTGACGTGGCAATAAAGTTGTCCTCTTAGTAGTTTCGTCTTTATTTGACCAAACATGCCAACCACGGGCTTGGACTGATGTCCCCATGGGACATACTCAAGAAGACGTATTTCCAAGCTGCGTAGGGTGTAGTGTGCCAAGAACTTTGCTTTGTGCAAAGTTTTGTCAAATAAATCTGGTGATCCTCGTGCATTAGCAGCGCTGCTGTAGAGATACAGTATCCATCTACTTATACTTGTATTCTGTTTCCATTGTTTTAGGGTTATTTCATTAGTTGTGTGCAGAGGGCGTTTTTGTATTGTAACTTTAGCATAGCAAAAGACAAAAAAAAAATAATCAGAGGATGTTGTTGTGGAAGAAAGTATCCAATACCTCTGCATAAATACATTTTAACCACTAGCTGACGCCAGTATCTGAGTATAGCGGTTTTTACACAGAGGGCCCACAGCGGCAGCTGCCGCCGGCTTTCCCATTCATTGTGTATGTGCTGACGCAAGGGTGCAGGGTCTGCCGCCGAGCTCGGCGGCGCGCCGATTTTGCGCGGCGGCAAAGGGCCCAAGAGGGCGCAACAGGGTGCAGGCTACCGCTGCGAATTGAAATTTTTTTAATTCCACTGTGCGCCCTGTGACGACATCTCGGCGGTGTCCAATAGGAGAGAAGGTGCTGGAGGGTGAAAAAATAGATCAGAGACGATCAAGATGGAAGAAAGAATGATCTTGGCTGTGAGTCTGTGTGAGGAGCTGTGGAATACAAGACTGCAGGACTATCGGGACATCAATAAAAAGGGACAAAAGTGGAGAGAAATCTCCCAGAATTTGGACATACCTGGTGTGTTTAAAAGTGGTAGAAATGTGATATTATTTTGCTCTTTTAACAATAAAATGTTAGTTTAAAATAAAATATAGCATTTTCATGCCTCATATCAGGATCAATTGAATCATTTATCAATATATGGTAAAGACCATGTGTCAATACTTTTGTAAACTGAAGCACATACTTTACTCCATATCTAAAAATCTAGATGACTGACATGAGCTAAAAAACAACATAGTGCAGAAAGGTTTTTTAATAAAATATGTTTTTAACTATTTACAGTGTACAGTACAAGAACTTGAGGGACAGATATATGACGGAGAGGAAGGGAGGCCAGGCGTTCAGTTGCAAAAGGGTCTAAACTAAACTAAAACTAAACTAAGCAGTGATGAAGCCTGAAGTTGGTTGATCCTGCTGAGGCTCCAACTCTCCCCAACAGGCTGGAACTGCTCCCTGTTCAGTCTGAAGTAGACCTGGTCATCATGGAGCTGTAGCTCCCGAACGAGACTGTATTCCCCCAGATCCTGTCTTCTCATGAGGATTTCATGGATCCGACGAAGAACTAAAGCCAGGGCTTTTCTTTGAAGCAGGGACAGATACATTTTTCAAACCAAGCTGTAGCTACTGTACGTCCAAACGAGTGGGAAAACGGCGCCAGACCGGTAAAACTTTTTTCCGGTCGCTAAGCAACTTGCAACAAATATGTACGCGATGCGCGGATGTGCACCCTGCTCTGCGCCGACTCTGCGCCCACTCGTCGTCGACCATGCGCCCACCTTGCGCCAACTCTGCGCCGAGTCTGCGCCCACCCCGGCGGTGTGTGCGGCGCAAACCGCGTTCTATGTGAAAGACTGAAATCAAATAACACTCAAGAGTAAAGACTTGGCATCGGCTTGACTTATCTTTGCATGCAAAAGGGTCTAACGTACTGCACATCTCTGAGGGTTTGATGAAGAATGACACAGTTGTAAAATAACATACAAGTTCCCATAACCATCCTTGCAGCTGTGTAAGACAGCTGTGTAAAACAGCTAAACTCAACTCCATCACAGGTGTATGTTTATTTGTACAGATATGGTGCATTGTCTTCAGCACCGGTTGCTGCCGTAAACTCAAACCCTTCTTCTTCATCTCTGTGAGTTTCATAGGCTCTGCTTTCTCTGTCAGTGATACTGGCAGATCGTTCGATCAACTTCGTTTAGGCATATTCGTGTAGGCATAATCCCCAGAGCATAAAAATCACAATGATAATCTGACATATGAATGTAATGGAAAACGTATTTCTCAGAATCACAGCAACTAAAACAATAAGAGCAATTGGGTGCATGTGTAGGCTATTTTTAAATTGTTTATTGGTTTTAATCAGTTATTTGTTTAATTTGTGTTGTGTGGAAGTGTTTTGTATGCTATGGTATCTATCCGTTTGTTTTTTAGCACTGACTGATGGCACTTTTAATTTCATTGTTATATAACAATGACTAATAAAGATCTAACCTAATCTAACTGGTCCAACTAGAAGCTTATAAGGACAGAACGATTTTACTACTGTTATTTCCAGCGCCAACAGGCTACCTGTGAGACTGTTGAGGAGATGATTCATGCAACTGGTACGCAATACACAAACTGAATCAGAGAACCATCCATCCATCCATCCATCCATCCATCCATCCATCCATCCATCCATCCATCCATCCATCCATCCATCCATCCATCCATCAACTTGCACAAACCTGCCTCTCCCCAGCCACCTCCTCCTCCTCCTCCAAGAGATAGAGTCCCTGCAGTGTGTCCCGGGCTTGCCTTGGGGCATTCTTCCAGTTGGACATGCCAGATATAACTCCCAGGGAGGCGTAGAGGAGGCATCCCAATCAGATAAACCAAGTGTCTCCTCTGGATGTGGAGGAGCAGTGACTCCTGACAGAGTCCTGACACCCTCCCGGGGAAACTCATTTCAGCTGCTCGTATCCTTCTTTCGGTCACAGCTCATGACCAGAGGAGAGGATTGGAAACTCAAGACATGGCAGACTATTCATTTACTGTTGGAAGGCGTTTTTATGGTCCCCTTTATTGGCCCTCACAGCGTAGGTTTTGTTGTCTTAATTGCAATCCAAAAGGACGGAGCAAAGGTGAAATAAAAAATGATGACTCAAAATGGTTGGAATTTCTTTGGAATCACAAGCCCATGGGGTTTTTTTGTTTTGTTCGTTTTTTAAAGGGAAATAATGGATTGTTCATCGCCCCATTCAGCAACATTAATTTTAAAACCAGCAGGAAGCCGGTGGGGGACCAACACCACCCACCTGCAGGCACACGGAGATGCTGGTGCTCAGCATAAATGGATGCCACCTCATGGAATTCCTGCGAGCCATCATCACTCAGGGTACCAGTGCCTCAGTGTTCCTGTGTACAAGTGTTATTTATATTTTTTAAATCAAAAACGCTTCCAATTTTGTATTAAACAATGTCTAAATAATAATTTCCCTTATTATGAATATGAATTAGGTAAGTTTATTTCTTATTTTCTATCATTTTTGGTTTAAGGGGGTGGTACAAAGGTCTCGGAAATTCATGTATCAAATCTGATTCATCTGGCATTATAGGGTTAACAAACCTCTGGCGAGCAGCCGTTTTCTGCATTTCCAACGCGGGAAAAAATAACTTCTGACGTTTGAAGATAAATAGCTGCTGGTCGCACCCAGGGCTCACACACCCGGGTGATGTCGGTGTCGGCTAATCACGGATGTAACTGCTCAACTGGACTAAAACTGGCCTGCACACTCTGAGCACGCTCAACAGTTCCAACCCCGGGTTCAACCCGGAAGTGACGGAAAAAAGGAGAAGAGCAACACCACCAAGCTGAAAGCAGATACTAGTGCCACCTATAAAGAGTAGGGCTGGGCGATATATGGAGATTTTAACGCGATATGGTACGAGACAATATCGTTTATATCGATTTAAAAAAAAAAAAAACATTTTTTTTTTTACATTTTTTTTTTAATGATTTTGATATAGCTTATTTTGTGACAAATTGACTTGAATGTTTTATTTGAGATTTGCACAAATGTTTTGTTATTTGCACAACTGTCAACCTCAGTGGAAAAGTCTGCCTGCTACTGTCTACATTGTATTAATTGCACAGTGTATTTTAATTGAATTGTTATGCAGGAAAGGGATATTTGTTTTATTTTATTCAAGAAGCATTTTTATTCTATATATGCAGGCAGTTTATTTTTATTTCATTTGTTTCATACATTTTGATATTGTGCAGACCTCTGTTAATAAAGGAACCTGTGGGACATTTGGCACGACGCTTTGTATTAAAACTGTTTTTTAAGGGTTTGCCTCAGAAACAAATGAAGCTAACAGAGATGCTAACAGAGATGCTATGCTATAATGCTTTGGGGGAAACCCCAATTATGGCACAGAAAAAATATCGATATATATCGAGTATCGCCATTCAGCTAAAAAATATCGAGATATGACTTTTGGTCCATATCACCCAGTCTAATAAATAGCCATGCTGAAATACACACACACACACACAATACACTCATGAGTCCAACAATACAAAAGCACTTAAACGCACTCCGTGTCACAAAAGCTGGTGTGTGTCAAAGTCATGAGTGTGTGTGTTTGTGTATGCTGCAACTTTGATTTACATGCACGTGTGTGTGTGTGTGTGTGTGTGTGTGTGTGTGTGTGTGTGTGTGTGTGTGCGTGTGTGTGTGCGTGTGTGTGTGTTTGTGTATGCTGCAACTTTGATTTACATGCACACGTGTGTGTGTGTGTGTGTGTGTGTGTGTGTGTGTGTGTGTGTGTGTGTGTGTGTGTGTGTGTGTGTGTGTGTGTGTGTGTGTGTGTGTGTGTGTGTGTGTGTGTTGCCACCACAGAGACATCCTCAGTGGAACAGAAAACAAAGACAGAAACTCTTAATGAGCTCTGCTGCTACTGAGACCCGAACTAGGCCATCCAACATGTCACGTGCATGGATGTGTGTTGCGTGCGTGTGTTTGCTGTGCCGACGCCCACACAGCCAGAGAGCGAGACCAGCAGTGGGATGTGAACAATGCCTTGTGCAAAACCTCGTGTGTTGTGTTAGATTCATGCAAACAGCTGATCCATTGCTGCGCTCCGGCAGTATAACTAAAATCACCATCTGTAGTCCATTTAAATACAAAAAAAACTATAGTAAGAAACGGTTGTAAGTCATCGCCTAACAAATGGTGAGCTATTTAATTAAAGTCAAGTCACTTTTTTTTTTTTTATTTCTTTGCGGACGCTTCGAAGTCATGGATGAAACTCTGTTCTTTTGACCCATTCTTCTTGCAAACACGTGTCCAGACATGCAACAGCTGTCGTCACATGCTTGGTGTCTAACCTTGTCTGCGAGGTCTCCAGGTCCGGACTGCGTGCAGGCTGGTTCAGCAGACATGTCTTTGTAAGGTGTGCAGAATCTTGCTATAGAACGTCTTGCTGAAAAGTGCTTGGTCACCCCTCGGAGGATGTGACCTTGAGCTACCCTTGAATCTGCCTGTCCTCTCCTGCACCGATGCTGCCATCCCAGAAGCCTCCGAGCCCAGAGATGTCCATCCAGCCATGTGACAAAATGATTCTCATTTCCACTGAAAGGTTTTAAGTGTCATTAGCATATGTATGTCTGTATCGCAGAGTTGACAAAGGTTTCCATGGTAACCCTCATTCACATGGATCCATCAGCTTCAAACTTGCTCCTTTTCCTTTACACGCAAAAATTCCTCCAGATTCCTTGTAAGGATTAATTAATTTCCTCGCAGCAGAAGGAGAAATTATTTCAGTTTTTCTTGGAAGAATGGTGTTTTTATTATTTCATTGATTTTTCTCACATAGTTGAAATCCTCTGTCCACCTCCTCCAAGGCTCAAGCTTTCAGATACACCGAAACATCGTTACAATCACAAACCTGCTTGCAGTGTTGTTTCTTTACTTCCCTAAGTTGCCCCGTCTCAACCTTTTATTTGGAACGTGTTGCAGGACTCATTAACAAAGGAAAAAGAGTTAAGCAAATAAAATGCTACGTTGTGGGTCCACACTGTCTGCAAAAGGAGAACAAGTACATGTTTTTTAGGCTTTTTAGGGATTTTCTTTAGTTTCATCAAAGATGGGAGTGACGTCAGAGTCAGATCTGCAGAAGCAGACATCTGAGGAGGTTATCCAGCACAAATAAAGAAGGAATCAGGAACAATTCTCCGCCTTGCTGCAAAGCTTAAAAATGTCTCCAGCTGCAGATTTTAATGTCCAACAGGGAAACAGCTCAACCTTCTTTAAGCTGAATTAGTCGTCAGGACCCAAGGTGAAACCGTCTCAAACTGCTTTATCTTCACCTTCTTGTAAAACCCAGACTCTAAAAAAGAAACAGGCCACTGTGTAAAATGTTAATAAAAACAGAATGAATGCAGAATAATTCTTGTTAGGGTGGTTGTAACCGGGCGGAGTAGGATCTCATCTTCTTCAAACGGTCCATAAACATGCAGTCAGAGGTGCGAGCAGCAGAGGTGACAGCAAGCTGGTGGTCCCCCCGCTCTTTACTTTAGAGGACATGGCATCCTTGGTTTCCAAAAAAGAATTTCAAATTTCCACTTTTCTGACCATAGTCTAGTTTTCTGGAAGTACTTCTGAGCTCACGCAGTTATTTTAATCACAAAATAATTTTTGAATGCTGCCTGAGAGGCCCAGCAACAAAGGCAGGTATTGCCGGTAGTTGCAGGTATTGATATACCTGAGAGTAATGCTGGGTGGTATACCGGTTCATACCGGATACCGGTGTTTATTTTTCTTATGATATGAATTTTTCATATACCGTAATACCGGTGAGCATGTACAGTAGCGTACACAACGTTGGGAACGCCGCGCGGCGCGGCGGAACGTAGTGCCATTGGACACTGTTTGTGAGGGGACTGTTTAGCAGTAGTGATGAACTGATTGTTCGGCAACCGAAATTGTTCGGCCGAAAATGGCAAAAAAACACTTTCGGTGTTCAGTGGAATGAGTGGGAAAAAAACTAACAATTAATAACGCCGTTGTAATATAAGGAAATAGACTCCCGCTCCCGTAACAGATGCGCACCACAAACATAAATCGTTGGCCAACCAAAAAGTAACCACATAAGAATTTTACCTAACATTCACCAGGAGGTGGAACCAAAACAACATAATGCTGGGAAATTAAAAAATGTTCAGTTTTTTATGTTCAATAAATATTTTCTACCTTGTAATTTTGTAAAAGATCAGTCAGACAACACTTAAAGTCTTTAAGTGTTGTCTGACTGATTCTCTCACTTCATTAGAATCATAAGTGCTGCCACCTCATTGTAAACGGCATCATTTTGTGAGGCCATGCAAACCTGTATTTACACTAGTGTGGACATTAAAGTTTTTCTACAATATTTCCTCCTCGTGACAGTAAAATAGGCCATTCTAAGCCAATTTACTGCAGCAATTCCTTTCCAAATCATTAGAATATGTGGTTAACACCCAGTTGTGCATGAAAAAAAAAATACTGTGATATACCGTGAAACCGATATAATTTTGAAAAATACCGTGATATAAATTTTTGGTCATACTGCCCAGCACTAGGTATATAGGTATAGGTATAGGTATAGGTACTGAGGTATATCAATTGTTGCCATTGTCCTGTGCATCCAGTGATTTCTTCTCAATCTTAGTATCTTCTGATGATATGTACTGATCAAATATTTAAAATACATTCTGAGGTACATTATTCTGAAGACATTTTATCATTGAACCTCTGTCCATCTTTACTTCTGAGAGCCGCTACCACTTTTTCAACATTTGGTGCGCTCTTATATGTCGGATTGTGAATAAAATATGTGTTTATGAGTTCCGCAAATCATTGCATGCTGTTTATAGTTAATATTATGCCCAACTGGGGCTGTAAAACCTGATGTAGGAGGCTGTAAAACCTGATGGTGTCATGTGTGGTTATAAAACCTGTTCATGCAAGCCGGGGAAGCGCAGCTTGAGTGCACGGATATGAGGCCTCTGATTGGGTGACCTCTTGAGTAATTACTGGTTTACACGACATTTATATGTAAGTGCTACACAAAATCTGGAACCGTATGTGGAGAATTTCATTTTTATGAGTAAAAACTTTGTCTTTCTTTGCACAAAAACCAAGTGTGCACCCACGCAAGAATCGATACGACCTCTGCACATGAGAACTTGTGCCAAGACGCTGAAAATAAAAACTCCAGGAGCCACGCTGTGTTGGAGGCTTACCCTCGCTCAGGCCCATGTGGATGCTCCAGTAGTTCTGAAGGCACTGCAGCTCCTTCTTCATGCCTCTCTTGCAGCGGCAGTCATAGAGTGGCGAGTCCTGCAGCACCTCCAGCGCCCCTTGGCACTCCTTGGAGGCCAGCATGGCGCTGCGCTCCTTGTCCCCGCCGGACAGGCATTGGCGCATGATCCGGTAGCGTGAGCTGCACTGGCTGTTCTGGTTGCACAGTTCAGAGGCTCGGACGCAGTCCAGAGGCTCCCTCCAGCTGGGGGGATCCAGCTCCGGGTCACACACCAACACATCTGCAGAACAAAAGGAAAATGCAGCAGGAGGTCAGAACATGCACTCGCGCACACCTGCGGCCTCCACACCAGGGTCAGAGCTGGGAGGGACCACGCCGACAGCTTGTGATGTCATCACAGTTGAATATTGATTTTTATTAGCAAAAGAACAAAATGGTGCACAATCGGATCGGATCACGTCGTTTGCAGCAAAACACAGCAGCTGCAGCTCTCTCCCGATTCAGACACACAACACACATGTTTTTAAAAAGTCAATCCATGAAAGAAAACCATAAAAAATCAAAGGTTCGAAGGGAAAGCCCCCTTCACGGTTGTGGACAAGGCTCGGGTGAGGTGAAGGTTCTCTGTTCTGGGTTCACGAGCAGCTCTGCAGCAAAAACTGTCAGCTTTGCCCCAGGTTTGTTGCTCAAAAGCACCCCAGAAGGCAGCAATTGAAAGAGACACACATTTACCACATTTTCATGTGAATCAATATTCAATATTCTGAATTAGGGCTGGGGATCGATTCGATTCCGATTCTTAAGATTCAGAATCGATTATCACGATCCGATTCGATCCGATATTGATCTGGGTTACTGTTAATAAAACTGTTTTTTCAGCTGTTGCATGAATTATATGACTGTCTAGTTCTGCAACATATTAATACTAGTATTATATTGAGATTAAACAGCAAGTATTGCAGCTAATGATGCTGTAAGGACCAATCAGCTCCCAGAATGCTGATAGAACTGAAACAGAAACATCGTGGGTCAGAATTACCAAACAGATCCAGGGAGGAAACAGAGACGGAGGAAATCACTTTCATTTTTTTCCCCATTTATGAGAATTTGGTTTTTAACATTTATGCAAATGTAACCCCAAGACAGTATATAAAGCAAAGAAATATAGACAATGTATGCAATTATAACTGAAAACTTTAATGTTTCCATACCTTTAAACATATTTAAAGGCAAAAACATGGCACCAGTTATTCTCCTGTCCAACAAAATATTCCTTTTTTGGGCATAAACAAAAAAGTACCAAAAGTTGTAATGTAATGATGAAAAAAAAAATATATATATATTTTTTTTTTCTTTTTTTTTTTTTAAATCGATCTTTAGACATATGAATCGATTTTTAGGAATTAATATGAGAATCGATTTAAAATCGGAGAATCGATTTTTTTCAACACAGGCCTATTCTGAATCTATGCAGAAAATGAACAAACATAAAAGAACGTATCATACATCTTCCTGACAGAGTTATTTATTCTAATATACAACGACATGACAATTCTGTTTTGGCTTATTTTGCAGAATATTTATTAAATATTGTTTATGTTCATCTCTCTCTCTTTCACAGCAAAGATGCACGTGAATCGCCTGAAATCAACTGGTTGTCTGCGTTAATTTTTCCAGAAAAATGCAATCTGATCTACATGTAGGTCACAGCAAAAGACAAACGCGGCGTGCTTAAGCCGAAAACACAATTATCTTGATCTAACACAAACGTTACACATCCACGGTCGTGGCGGGCTGAGTAAGTGAAGCCTTGGAGATAACAGCTGGTTGAAGCTTATTCAGCGGCAGCAACATGCTGCTCAGTGCTCACGAGGAATTCTGGATCGTTTTTCTTTCCAGGTCTGCTTCAGCCCAGGCCCATTTAGGATTTCTGGTGAGAACGCCCATCTGGAGGTAGTTCTCAGCATCCCTACGCTGGGAGGGTATTGTGGGGAACTTTGGAAGTAATTTTCCTCTGTGGCAGTGCAGTGGTCCAGACCCTGAAGCCAAGCCAGCAGTCCAGCGGCCAACACCCTGAGGCAGTGATCTAGACCCTGAGGCCAGTCCAGCAGTCGAGGCGGTGGTCCAGCGGTCCAGACCCCGAGACAGTGGTCCAGACCCTGAGGCGGTGGTCCAGCCGCCCAGACCCTGAGGCAGAGTCCTGCACTGGGTCGGGTGGTTTTAAAAAAAAAAATAAATAAAAAAAAATAAAAAATCCCGGGTTCTGATCTGGGTTTAAAAAATAGCATGCTATTTTTAAATTTTTTTTAAAACCACCCGCAAATCAGCCGTTTTTGCGGGGACCCGCGGGTACCCGACCCAGTGCAGGACTCTGCCCTGAGGGGGTGGTCCAGCGATCCAGCGGCCCAGACCCTGAGGTGGTGGTCCAGTAGTCCAAACCCTGAGGCGGTGGTCCAACAGCCCAGCCCCTAAGGCAGCGGTCAAGCGGTCCAGATCCTGAGGCGGTGGTCCAGACCCTGAGGTGGTCGTCCAGTGGCCCAGACCCTGAGGCGGTGGTCCAGACCCTGAGTTGGTGGTCCAGTGGCCCAGACCCTGAGGCGGTGGTCCAGAAACTGAGGCGGAGATCCAGCGATCCAGCGGTCCAGACCGTGAGGCAGTGGTCCAGACCCTGAATCGATGGTCCAGCGGCCCAGACCCTGAGGTGGTGGTCCAGACCCTGATGCGGTGGTCCAGCGGCCTACAGAACTAAGCGATCTGTTTCTTGACGGTTTAACTTTAGACTGAAGGATGATCCGATGACTTTGTTTCCAACGTTCTGAACATGAGCTACTCTTCTCATGATGCATGGTGCATGTCAGTAAATGGTTCTTATGAGCAAGAGCAAACCTTAAGTGTTTAAATAGAGAAGTAGCTCTAAACCACACCGCCACACAAATCTCATCAACTGAATTCCAGATTTGCAGACGAGTGACTGCAGTTAGCTTTTGCTGAAGTGTTTAGTCTGTAGGTATCACCATCTTGCAGGACTGCAAATGCTTAATGAGTCTATTAGTTTATATTTAACAATGTATTTCATGTTGTATAAAGTAGGAAACTGTTCTTAGAGTTTGTCATTCCACTACTTACCTTCCCATGCTTATTCCTTTTCTCAATCCTCACATGTTCTTGTATCGTTTCTTCTTGCTCTGAAGTCTGGTTCACTGGGTCCAAATCTGAGTCACGGTCATCTCTCGTCTCTTGCGTTTCCTCCCATTTTTCAGACTTTTCTTTGAACCCCCCCTGCTCTCCTCCTCACTTTGTTTTCTGCCATATCCCCTTCGGTTCCTGCTTGATGATACTTTGGATTTCTGTCCCACTGGCAGTAACAACCAGATCAATAATTGTGCTTTTAGTTGCTTCCTTTGAAATTGTATCTGCTATATAATTTCCTTTGACAGCTACATGAGTTGGTTTCCATAAAAAAAAAAAAAAAAAAAAAAACATTTTTCTGAATGAGGTCATGAATTCTGTCAAATATCTGTTGTGTTTTCATAGGAACATTCGGTCTGCTGTCTGATAGAGCGGTGCGTAAATGGAATGATGATGAACTGGAGTCTGAACAGATAACGGATCATTCATGTTTCCTCCGCGCCGGACACCTGAGACGGCCTCACTGATCCTTGTCCCAGCTTTGATGAGACGCTCCTGTTTCATGGAGTAAACTCTTTGATGCATTTGTGTAACTCTGCAGCACATATTTCTGGGAGGGATGTGAATTGGAGATGTACTCTGAGCCTTTCGTCTTCCTTTCAAACAGCATAAAGTCTGCAAAGGCCTGAGGAAGACTCAGGCTTTCCTGCTCGCGGTTGCGCTGTTGGAATAATGTTGAAAGTGACAATGCTTTTGATGAATTCTCATCTTAGACATGACCAGAGGCTCAAAGCTCTCCTGTATGTTGTAGTATTTAACTGCTCAGGGTGTTGAGAAGACTTCCTGCTGGTGAGGTTTTAGTTTCCCTAAACATTTTCCAACTCTTTATGACAGTGGTCTCCAACCTTTTCTGAACCGCGAACCGGTTTAATGTCTGACAATATTTTCACGGCCCAATCTAAAGGTGTAGTTGATAAAAACTAAATAAAATGACAAGATCAGCATTAAAAACTGTCGTATTTTCTCTATAGTTATAATAATAATGAATAATAATAAAACGTAATTTTCGAAAAAATAAAATAAAATAATGGAAATTGTAAATTACCTTTAATATGAGTATTTCTATAAATGTGTTTTTATGTTTTTATGTCTCATTAAGGTTATCTAAAGCCAGGCTTTTATTTTATTTATTAAGGAGACCGATATTTAGTGCTTTTATTTTGAAGGTGTCTCGCCGATACCTTGTAAACATCCGGTGCTTCGGACTTTAACGGTAAAAGTTTAAGTGCAGTAGAAAGTTTGTCTGAAAGACTAAACTAGTGTTGGGAATGCTAAAGTGGTGCCCAACTGACACAAAAACCACCTTCTGATAAGGATTGGTTTTCTTTGCAAATGTTATGCCGTATTTATGTACATATTGAGTTTGGTTGTCATGGTTACTCATGTATTGTGGTTAGCGGTAGGCCTGATTTATGGTTCCGCGTTAAATCGACGGCGTAGCCTACGGCGTAGGTTGTGCGGCGACGCACACCATACGCCGTAGGCCCTGCGTAGGTGTAACGCGGAACCATAAATCAGCCTGTAGCTGTTATTACCGAGCGAGCAGCAGCTGCGTCGGTCTGTATTTAAGTTAAATGAAACTTATATGAATGTAGAAAGACTAACTCTATTTTATTGTATTCCTTTATAGCTCTTACGGTGTGTTTGCAGTGTATTTAATGTACATCCAAGGAATAAAACCATCGTGAAACATCAGTTTGAGAGTCATCCATCCACTACAGAAATGATTTTTTCTCCCTGTGCGGCCCGGTACCAGATGACCCACGGCCCGGTATCAGGCCGGGGCCCGGGGGTTGGGGACCACTGCTTTATGACATCATGGAAGCTGAATTTTAATTGTACAGTCAAATTCTCCGAAAGTAGCACATCTACAAGAACAAGAGCTTTACCACTGGCATGGTACACTGAGCTTTACCACGTTTGTTTGTCTCTTTTTCTATCCTGGTGGATCTGCTAGTACTTCTTACCAAACGTTTTTGCTTGTTATTCCCAAGATGCTTCCAAAGAAAGGTGTTTTTGGTTGTGAGGGAAACTTGGCCGACCATGGCTTGTTTTTTTCCCGGCCCAGATATGTAATGAACATATTCATCTTTTTCTCAAAACTTAACAGAGGACAATTTATGAACAAGTCCCAACACGCTGCTGGGCCTGCAGAAAATCAGAGCTGTCAAGTCTCACACTTTTATGCTCCATCTAAAACTGGCAACAACAAAAAAAACAGCAATCAATTTCAGAGATTATCGTGCCAAAGCCTCACTTACTGGAAAATGGTAAAAAGTATTTGGCAACAGCATCATTAGCTGATCCTGACAGCTTTTTACTACACTTCCCTCATCCACAACTATTAACATCCATTTACAGAAAGAGAGAAAGTCTTAGGCACCCCAGGCTTGTCATTTTATCAAAGTCCTAATGGCTTTCATAATTATTTTGCAGCCTCTGTTACACCGTGTCCTAACTGCATGCGAGCGTCCGACTATCGTGTCGCACTGTGTGGCATCGGATGTTCTCTGTCCACACTGAAAGCGTTATGGGCCCCCACGTTATTTTGATTGACAGCTGAAACTCGCCTTTTACTCACCGCACTACCCGCCCGTGCGCTCCTAAAGTGGCAGCACCTCGTGACGTGCTGATTGGCTGGAATCCGCGCAGCTCAGCGAGTTCAACGGACGAGACGAAGACTCCCATTGGTCAGTCTCTCGCTAAGCAGAGACTGGCTATCACATTAAGGTAAATGAAAAAGACACAAGCTTTAGATAATAAGTTGTGAAACTTCCAGTTCCCTGGTGATCTCCCTCCAGCAGCTGCCACTTTATTGAGGTTTTTGTAGTGAAATGAGGAGGAATCATAGAGATAACTTCTAATTTCAACTAACTGGATCAGCCATTCCTCATCCATGACCGTTTCCTACAGCGCTTTCAACCGGCTTTCAACGCGAGCGACAGGAAGAAAATAGGAGCAGGGCGTCCGACAAATGTTCAGCTCAAAACAGCGCGCCGCGTCGCGCTGCACAGCGCTGCACAGCGCTGCACAGCGCTGTGCAGCGCTGCATCGCTCCAATAGAAATTAATCCTGTAAGATTCAAATCCAGGATTGTTGTCTCTCTTAAACCTGAACAGAGTCCTACGTATCGTCCTGTCAACTGTCTGTATGGCGCAATCTCCTAAAAAAGAGTTCAGTCCCTGCTTGGTTCTAAGGTTGCTTCGACTTATCCAAGACTGAGTCACGGGCACAGCCGGCTGAGGAGAGAGGCCCAGACCTCCCTCTCAACAGCAACCTCCGAGGTGTTTCTAGGCCACCAAGGCTGTATGACCCACACCGTCTCCTTGGTCTGCCTCGATTCCTCCTCTCAGCTGGTGATGACTTAAACACCTCCAAGAGGTTTCCACCAAAACCAACTAATCTGGCTCCTCTGGATGTAGAGGAGCAGCATCTTCCTGATAAATCTGGCCAGTAATCAGCCATCTGATTAACAGGTCTACCACTTCTCTTTCTGTATCCCCCGTTTGTATGTTAACAGAGAGGCTAAAAATATGGACAAACATTAAAAATTTGACAAAAACAACAAGACTACCCGTGACTTTTGCACAGTGGGGTAAAACACACTAAATTGACACTGTTACAGCAGGTGAGTTGTCCCGCTGCGGTCCTTGTCATCAATGTTCGTCATGCTGTCCAAGTTCATGAATATGACGGATTTGAGGTGTTGAGGAAATTTACAGGAAATGTTGAAAATGCACCTTTGATAGCACGTTGATACGTTAAAAAATGCATTTCTCTGACCAGCAACCAGTAGATGGCAACATCCATGAGTCCTTAGCTCTGCCCATCGGCATTCTTCCAGGAGTTAAACCAATCAGAAAACAGTCACACACCTGAACCGTTTTAAACTCTGTTGCTTTCTGTCACTGTCCAACCAAAGCTCTTTCAGCTTTGCAGCTCTTGAATCTCCTTTGGGTTCGTTCTTCTTGATTCTACACGTCTGACAGCCGGCTGGATGCAGCTGCTTCCCATTGTAGCTGTTATTTGGTGAGAATTGAATATTTTTCTGTGGCTGTTTTTACTGATTAAAGACCTAAAGGTTAGCAAACGCCGGGAGCTGCTGGCAGCACACGCTGTGCAGTTGAAACATCCACAGTACGCCTGGACCCTGACTGCACTGATACCGCAGTCAGAAGCAACTTATGTCTGAAAGTGGCCTTCACCAGGCAATTAAACATCTGTCATTACTGCAGAGACTATAACACGTTGGAGCAATCCAATTAACTGGGCACCACAGGGACGAAATAATTAAAAGACTGCCGGCCGTAACGCGAGTGTTTAGCTGTCAACCGACCAGACAGAGCAACAGAGGTGTGCACATGCTGGCATGGAGGGGCAAAGTTTTATTGTCCACACTGTTGAAGCACTAGTTCCAAAGAAAACTTGTGAAATAAAACTGACATTCTACAAAGTGGATATAAAAGCAACATACAAAAAACACTTCAAATGCTGAACTGTGGACATTTTACCATTTTATGTTTGATATTGGAATTAGTTAATTTGATGGGAACAATCTGTCTCAAGGAATGTGAAATAGCCAACGAAGGGCTGGAAAAGTAAGTGAAACAGAATCCCTGGAGGTTTATTATTGTGTGAAGCATCTTCACACTACCAGCCACAGAGTTTTGCCCTGGTTCTGTTGTTGTTTCAAATTCATATCTAGAAGTGTCCAAATAGTTCAAAGAACACAACAACTCCCTAAAAAAGTGATTATATCAACAACAGAGTTGGAAATCAGTGGCTGCCACCTTCCAAATATGACCCACCATGGTGGGTAAAAATAATAATATTAATAATAATACTACCATGATTAGCTACGTTTCTGTAGTCTGTTTGGTTCACCTGGTTGTTTTATGTAAGACATGACTGGTTACCAGTAGAGATGCACCGATCGATCGGCAACCGATCAGCAGATACTGATTTTTGTGATCGGTGACCGGCCCTCAAAATCATGAGCAGTGCATCTCTAGTTACCAGGACAACTGCAGTCATAAACTGCAGTCGTCCATAAAGTTGGAATAATTCTGTTTTCTTTTTAGTAAAAGTCAGCGTCTGAGGAAGCAACCGCCATGAAGGCCGTTAGGAGTCAGAAGACGGTGCAATGCAGAAGATGGTGCAGAAACACCCACACAACCTGAAACACCAGAGAGCCACTTTAAGAGTACAAAGCCAAAACAGAATAGTTGTATTTCTGTTATTATTTAAAACATATAAAATGGTAAAAAGTAAACATTTCATTTGCCATTCGTGAAACCACACCGAAGCTTTCATCGGGACATATAGCTTTGAGACAAAGGAAAGACTTGCCCAGATATCAGTGGGTTAATTTTGTTTTCTAGTTGAAGATTCCTGCTGAAACATGCAACCCCTTTGGTCACGGGTTGTGTCTGAATAACAAGATTATGCTCCACAGTGTGAAATTGGGAGAACGCTGAAAATCTCTTCATTTGCAGTACAAATTATCAGCAAAACATTCGTAGAATCTGGTGAAATCTCTGAGTCCTAAGGGACGAGCCTGAAGATCAATAGTGGATGCGAACGATCATCATTCCCTCAGTACTAAAAAACAAACATGATTCTGTAATAACGTCGCTGCATGGACTCACAAATACAGCTGGTCGTATCTTGCACAGATGCAGGTTAAAGCTCTGTCGTACAAAGAAGAAGACATATTTTAACTATCCAGAAACACGGCTGTCTCTTCTAGACCAAAGCTCATTTAAAATTAGGGATGTACCGAATGATCGGCAACTGATCGGGATCGGCCGATAATGCCCCTATCAGTTTTGATCGGAGTTCTCAAAATAATAGTTCAAAGCAGGTCCATCCTGGCCGCGTGTCCGGCCCGGACCGGGTGGCCGGGGATTGCCTGGGTCGCGGTCCGCCGCCGCGGGATCCCTGGCTGCTTCTTCCCGCGCCGTGGGGGCCCCGCCCGCGGGCCCCCTCGGCCGCCGCCGGGGGGGGGGGCCTCGCAGGCGGTGGGTTGCCTCCCTCCTGCTTCTCCCCTCTGTGGGGTTGCCGGTGGCCTGGGTTCCGGGCTCTTCCGTGTCGGCCTCTGGTCTCGCGGGTGGCGGGTGGCGGGGTTGCTCCCCCACCTCCCCCACTATAGATACACTTCAGGTGGAGCTTTGTTTGGTTTATTACACACACACACACACACACACACACACACACACACACACACACACACACACACACACACACACACACACACACACACACACACACACACACACACACACACACATATAGTCACTTAGTCACAAGCATATACACACACACACACACACGCATGATCATATACATACACAAACACACACATAGACATACACACTGGCTTGTTCACCTGCATGCTGGCTCTCTAGTTTTTGGGTTTAGGTAGCGGTAGCGATAGCTTAGCTCAGACTGCGACGATCAGATCTCAAGATTTAGGTCGATTGCTGTTATTGTTTTGGTTGGCTCCGTGCCGGTTTCGTGCTTTGTTTGTGGTTTTTTGTTGCAGATTTCCAGTGCTTGACGTGTGTCTCTGTGTGTTCCTGCTTCCTGGATTGGCAGTGGATGTCGTCACCCCCCCCCCCCCCCCCAAAAAAAAAAAAAAAAAAAAAACACTGGGTTTGTATGTGTATATTTATGTATGTGTACGCATATGTGTGCGTATATATATGTATATATATTAAATATAGTAATAATGCACATATATATATACTTTTGGTTTCTACCGTCATGGTATCAATCATTAATATGTGTGCAGACAAGGTTAAAAAAAAAAAAACAAAAAAAAAAAAAACAACAGGTCCATCCGCTGACGTTTACAACAACAAACTGCCGCCCTCGCGTGCGTTCCCACATCTCAGATCCAGGTCTCCTAAGGGGGGTGGCGGACTCTACAAAGCATCAACACTGAAAATGGCGTCGCTGGTATGGGAGTTTTACAATGTCCGAAAAGGACAACAAATTTGCAGTTTGCAAGTTGTGTACAAAGGAGATACTCCAAGGAGGAATGTTACAAAAGAATTTCAACACCACAATGCTGATAAGACATTTGAAAGTTTCTCACATCAAGGAGTATATTGAGTTTTCAAAGTTGGCTGTCGATAAGGCAGAGACATAAAAAGGAGCGTGCAGCAACGGCACTAACTCAGCTGAACGTAACAGAGACAGATAAACGACAGCAACAACAGCTAGAAAAATAAAGAACTATATCATAAGGTAAGGGTTCATGTGCCTTGATCATCAGTTGCTTTTTGTTGTAGAAGACATCGGGTTTAAACGCGTCGTTAGCAGCTTGGATCCGCGGTACGTGCTGACGAGTCGTTATATTTCACTGATGAATGTCCGCCGGAGTTATACCAGACTATATACAGTCCAAAGCCTCACGCAGGACGACAGTCGTGTCAGTCAGCTTCACGAGTGACATTTGGAGCTCTAGTGTGAAGAGTTTTGCTTCACTCACAAGAGTTTCATCACACACGGCGGATGCTACCGCTAAAGCTTTCACAAAGCTTAATAATTCATAACTCATTTTTTATTTTAAGATTTAATTCCGTTTTCCACAGGAAAACTAAGGTTTATAGTTTACAACTTTTATCAACTCTAACAGAGTGAAATGTCTACTGTTGTCTGTGTTGGTGAACATGTGGTACATATTTATTACCACAAGAAAGTTTAAGCTAGTAAGGTAGTCTAAGTCGTCTGTAAGAGTCTCTAGAGTGGGGAAATATTCCTCATTCCCTTAGCCTGCAATAAAACAGTCAATTCATGATACTTTCTTATCTCCTAATTATGATACCTAATAATACAATGTCAGTGTTGTGTACATGAGACAACAATATTGATGAATTTATGGATTTCACACTGTGATCGGCAATATAGGGATCGGCAAATACTGCTTTTGGTGATCGGGCCTCAAAATCCTGATCGGACATCTCTGTTTAAAATTCCGCCTTGTCCTCTGTTAGGGTGAACATTCTTAACACTTCATGTCTTTTTAACTTTTCATGCCATCCATTGTCTTTGGTTTGTTATCTTGTTATTGCTCAGTAGATTTTATTTTTCAGGTCAAATATTATATTCATGTCTGAATATTATTCAAATTCTTTCTGCACTCATTAGTGTACCCGCCATCTTCATTTAATATCACAAATGTAGCCAATAAGTTCTTACTCTAGTTGCACTTGGTGCCCCAAGTATTTGGAAACAAAGTACATCTAAAGACCAGGATAGAAGCCTGGGGGTTGTAGTTTCTTCTCTTTTAAGAAAGGCTGGTGCCGGATTGGGCCATGGCAATGCGATGTGGTGGCAGCGGATTGGACGAAGGGACGAGCATCCAAGACCAGCCAACCACAGGAGCGGCATAGTCAGGGGTGCACACAAGCCGGGACTCGAGGGCCAGTCTACTGCACGTTTTAGATGTTTCCCTGCCTCAACACAACCCTGATAGACACGGCTGTGTCACCAACAGAGTTGTGTAAACCTTGATGACATGTTGATGACGACCAGTGATTAGAATCAGGTGTGTTGAAGACAGGGAAACATCTAAAACATGCAGTAGACTAGCCCTGGAGTCCCGGCTTGTGTGCACTCCTGGGCATAGTCTAAACAACGCCCTCTCTACCTATAGTATAGATGTTTACATGCTAGCCATGTGGTTGCTGTTTCTTCATTGCATCTGGGTACAGTTGGTGTTTATCACCTAAGGACTAGTCAGTGTAAGACCCATGAGCTCACGTATTCTGTACAATAAACACTCCTGTGGAATTTGGATCAGATCAGTTCCTCCTTCCAATGTTTGAAAACACAGTCAGACTTTCTTTGAAAAAGAACACCCAATAATTGAAATTTGTATTTCTTTTGGAAACCATGGATACTGTGTCCTCCCGACTGAAGAAGAACTGGTTATCTGCCCTTGGGTTAAATCCTGCATCTCTGAAGGTATGGAGCATTCGTGTTGATGGAAGAGAAAGCTTGTACAGGGAAACATAAATACTGAAAGGCAAAACATGTCTGGGGTCCAGGACCTATTAGTAATTACTGAATCTTTTTGCTATTTTTTTACTTTAATGTAGGTGGTGGTTGTCCGCGGTTGGCCCTCAATCATCTCTGCAGGTATCCTGCAATCGCTAACAAGGCCTGAGAGGCAAAACTCAGGACATATAAGAAATCAGATTTATTTCTCTCACTGCGGCTTTTTTTTATTCCACACATACTTCCAGCTTCAGGCCCAAAACCTTAAAACAGTTTTTGTTTGTTTTAAAACATGCAGCCCACAGCACCTACAAACACACACTGGGATGCAAAATTGTTCCAGAAATAAAAAAATAGCAGCAATTCTCCACCTCATTGCTTTTCTTTGCACTTCAGGCAAAAACCGAAAACCTAACCACACAACAATTGATTGACCCCTGTCGTTCTGCCAGCACCTTGAAACACTGAGGAGAACTCAACAGGCAGCAGGAACCTTAATTAACTGTGGAAGAAAAGGAAACATTCCCCTTTAAAGCAGCACAATGTTGCTTTCAGCTCTTGTTGAGTTTGGCAGCTCCTTTGGACAAAAACGGTAGTGCTTTATCAGTAGTGTGGAAGGGTTCCTACCATCCACCTCAAAGTTACATAGTGCCAGTGAAGGCGATACAGACCCCTCAGGCCATGACAGAGGTTCATTAAACCTGTTGGAAGTTGATGTACCATCACAATAACTCTGGAAATATTAGATTAAGGTGGAAAAGTTACATAGTGCTGCTTTAAGATGACTGACAATAATAAAAGGGTAGTTTCACGTTGCTTTGACTGCATTTCTCGCGTCTCATGTTAGCTGATCTGCTTTACTTCCTGATATCATTTCAAAGTCTATGTGTGAAGTTCACCTTTGACTTCCTTTGTTCTCATCTCTCCTGACTGCTCACACCTGTGTCTCATCAGCACCTGAATACATATTTAGTCTTTCCTCCTTCCTTTACCTGTCTGTTTTCCTGCTTCATGTTCACCCTTCTGTCCCTGGGGTACGTTTTGTTTCTTTTGAATAAAAGACAGTTTTTTTTGTTAAAGAAATGACATTTGTTTACTCCGCCCGCCTTTCAGTCTCCTGCATTTGAGTCCTTCGTAGCCCCACTTTAACAATAAAGCCCCAGCATTAGACAAGGCTATTATGCAAACAGGAAAGGCTTCCACAGCAACACTGTGCAGACAGGCCGAGGGTTGAAACTAAGGGATTTCCGTTTTTAATGCTTTGTTGCCTTCCCCCCGTTTACAGTAATCCATCGTTTTTTGCCGGGGTTTCGTTCCAAAAAGAACCGGTGACAGGTGAAATCCGTGAAGTAGTAACCTTTTTTTTTTTACAATTATTATACAAGGCTTCAAATTGCGGAGATCAGCACCGCCCCACCGCGACCCGAGTAATTGGATTTGACTGGGAGAAATGGTGCGGAACGTTTTGTCGACATTATGGCTTTTGGAGAAAATTTGCAAAATTTGGCAAGCTGTTTTACGGATATGTACATGTACAGTTCATATTAAACCGTAAGGTTATTGACACACACAAAGTGAAGAAGCGGGGAATGTATTTAGCCAATCAGAATGCAGAACACAATGCATAATGCAAATCCGTGAAGCAGCGAGACCGTGAAAGGTGAACCATGTTAAAGCGAGGGATTACTGTACCTCTGTCCATGCCTTTTAAAACTGACGATTCATGTTCTTAATTTTCAGATTATACGCAATTGGTTACACCTCATCATTAACAAGGAAGGAAATATCTACTTGGTGCAATAGGCTTGAGTAGAGTGAGCTGCAACAAGAGATGCTGTAAGTCAACTATTAACTGTCCAGCCAGTAACATGTAGCAAACATCCCATCTTCTAAATTTGCAGTTCCCCCAATGACCACGAGAACCATGATTCAAACCCCCTGTTCCTCCACTGTCTGGATCCAAAGCTGCAGTTCCTCTACTGACCACAAGGGTCTGGATCCAGACCTGCAGTTCCTCTACTGACCACTAGAGTCTGGATCCAGACCTGCAGTTCCTCTACTGACCACAAGGGTCTGGATCCAAAGCTGCAGTTCTTCTACTGACCACTAGGGTCTGGACCCAGACCTGCAGTTCTTCTACTGACCACTAGGGTCTGGACCCAGACCTGCAGTTCTTCTACTGACCACAAGGGTCTGGACCCAGACCAATGGTTCCTCTGCTGTCTTGATCCAGACCCTAGTGGTCAGTATAGTTATTCATATTTTAAAGCGCATACGTTATTCATTTTACGAACAGACCACTGTGCCTGGTTGTGGGTTGGTCTGAAAGAGTCGGAGGATAAGGCTTAGCTAAGCAGCAGAAAACTAAACACTGTTCTGTTCAAACAATCACAGCCTGGCAGTCCCCTGGGTCTTCATCACGCCTGGGTTCTAGCTCCTCCATCCCATCCACCCTCCAGGTAGGATGACTGACTTTGCCTGAACCTCCACTGTGGCGAAACCATAGGGGCCGCAGGGGTAGATCGTTTCTGATGTTGCCACTGAAACAACACATGAAACAGGGGAACCTCTGCCGAGAGCTCCAGAGCTCATCCGCTGTGCCCCAGCTGAAGCAGAGAAGCCCTGGGGGACTGAAGGTTTCCGTGATTGAGGGTCAGCTCAATGGTCTCCCTGGATTGGATTTCTATTCATACTCATTTAACTTTACTCAATTCAAAATGTTGTTTCAGTGATGATATGAGAAATTAGAGTGTATTGACCAATTTATAATAAAATAAAATGCCAAAATTGTAGTAATTGAACTAGGATTGGTGCACTACCGTGGGCTTCTGGGCCTGCTTGTTCCACCCGTTGGCAACATGGCACCAGGGAGGCACAATTCCGGAAAAACTGAGACGCTCAACATTTTTGGCTCACTTTTTTCACAATTTGAAATTATATAGCCCTCAGGAACTTAAAAAAAAAAATTCAGTTTGCCATTAAATAAATAAAGTACAAAAAACAGTGTGATTTCTTTAGGACAGATAGCACATGGCCCAGAATATTGTGACATCAGTCACTATGAAAGACAGTCAGACTCAAATACGGTTCCCTTGTCCATGAATAAATTCAATTCAAAAATACTTTATTTATCCCTGAAGGGAAATTAATTGATGCAGCAGTAATTTTATTTAAAGGTATAGTCTGTGATTGTATTCAAAAACATTTATTGTTATACTGGGTGAAATGGTCCTTCCACCCTGAGAGTAGCCAGTGAATCATGTGTTCAGAAAAAGGAAAGAAAAAAATCTGACCTCTCTGACAGCTTTAATCCTGTAAAAACTCTGGCCAATCTGTTTTTTGCGCACCGAATGGCACAGATTGGTCAGGACTTGGCAGGGGGGAAAGAACCAATCAGATGCCTTCATTTTAAGTCCCGCCCACGCCCCCCTCTGTCCCATGCGCGCACTCTGCTTCCAGCCCCCGTGTCCACTTCCCACGGGTCCTCCTCGGCTCAGATTCGGGCCCAAATTTCCCGCGCTGGGCTGCGGATGTGACGTCACATGACGCTGTTCTCCCCGTTCTCCCGTGCCGGCTTCACTGTTGGCTGCAGTACCCCCGACGGCCGTCGTGGTGAAGGGTGGCGCTAGAGAGTCTAATTTCTTAAAAGGAGCCTCATGCTCCTTTAAGTCTCAAACAGTCATTGTACAGGGTTATTCCACTCCACCGAATGACAAGTTTGGTTGGTTGATTCTCTTCTCTACAGAATTTCTCCTCTCTTATGTCGCACTCACTCACCACTACTCTCTCTTTCAAAAAAGAAACTCAACTGCTGGTGGGTTTGCTCCACCAATATATCGCGTGAAATAAGATGCCTTATCATAGGTTGAGGAAGGAGGCAACAACGATGCAGCATTGGGGGTGTTGCTGAGCGTCCAGGAAACTTACAGGAAAACAAGTGATTAAAAGAAAAGTGCTTCAAGTTTGTGTTTTTTCTTCAAGTCATTTTGTCTCCAACTTTAAATTTGTTGACTGAGGCTCTTTTTTCCTCCATTGTCAGTTTCAGGTAGACCATCTCCAAATCCAGTTTGACTGTCATTGCAGATTAACTGTGGCTTCACTTTGCAGACGCCTGAAAGAAAGCCACAGCTTGTTCATGCTTCAAGTACGTACAATTTGAAGGTAAAGAAGACATCTGAATATCTGACACTGCTACATTTCTGCATGGGGCAACAATGGATTCAACTCCACTATTGTATTAAAAGCCTGCAGTCGTTGCATGTGACAGTCAACAACTATAGGACAAAGGATACATCCTTGACGAGGCAGTCCATTCCTCCGGGAGCGTCTCTGAGGATTTTAGTGAAAATGCCCTCATGTTAATATTTGTAAAGAAAATAACGCAATCGCAGTGAAGGTTCGTGTGTTCAGGTTCCTGAGTTCAGGTTCGCGAGTTAGGTGAATCAAAGGAACGTTGCTGTTCCTGACCAAGTACCTGGAAACATTCTCTGTGCCTGTACTGAAACTGTTTTCTGTGTTTACTGACATTTACAACCTCTCCCTGTCACAGAACACCATCCCTCACTGTCCACCACCGTCAGTGGCCTGTCGACCCATCACCCTAACACCTAAATGTTTTGAGAGGCTGGTTTTAAAGCGCTTAAAGCAAGTGTGACATAAAAAAACCCAACCCCCAACACCAGGAAAACCAAGGAAGGGGTAGTGGACTCCAGGAGGCACAGAACCAACCCTCTCTGCGTAAAAGGTGATTTCAGTTCATTGATTGGTTATTTAAAAAAAAAAAAAATTTGAAGAAGACACGCCACTGCCAGTGCCTCGGACTGAGTCCACCCAGCCCACTTCTTCACACTCAGCCCCGGAGGAGGTTAGCCCTGCCGCTGGCTCGCCGGCACCAGCACTCTCTCAGTCAACCTGGGGTACCCCTCGATCTATCCGCAATTGATGAACAACCTCCACAGCCGAGTTTGGGTGTATTTCCAAGCACAGTCAAGAATGGAAAATCAAGATGCTTCTCATCAAAGTGCTATGGAGAGTTTTCTTGGTTGGAATACAGTTTAAACAAGGACGCGATTTTCTGTAAAATGTGCAGACATTTCCCCAGCGGAGCTGACGGCCCACTTGCGAGAGAGGGTTTTGTGGACTGGAAGCACCTGCGTCAGGCATGTGAAAAGCACCAGGCGAGCCCCACTCCGTTTCACTGGACCAATTTCAAAGCTACAGGGCCAACCAAACTGCAAGCAGGTGCAATGTGTTAAATCAAATCTGTCTGTTTGTCATGTTTTCTGCTTAAAAGTTTTTATAATACCACTTTTTCTGGGACAATATGGCCCACCCATTTTTGTCCTGGCCCACCCAAAACAATATTTCTGCCTACGCCACTGCTTTACAGTCAGCAAATCTGTCCACTGTCATGGTCCATAACATAAATGAGGTGAATGTTTAACTGTAATATCCACTACCCCCCTTCCCCCACACAGATTAAAAATGATGCAATAATATCACATCCTGCTGTGTTTATCGTTCTTTCAGTGGCGGTCCTGATACTTTTGTGACCAGGAAAGCTTTTGTCAGGTTTTAATAGATGTCAAAAAGAACAGTTTGTCTACAAATGACCTGAGCACCACTCTGATCAGGATGACACGCACCTCTCTGATCAGACACCATCCATCAAAGTGCACTACCACCTCTCAGATCAGAGAACAGGTGGAGTCCGGCGAGATGGATTTAGGATTTTATGCCCTGGAGCACTCAACACTCCTTATTGTTATTCATCATTACCCACCTAACAGAAATTAAATGATGTTGAAATCATCGTTACTCCTCACAAGCTGGACAGGGAAACAAGCGACAGTTGACAAAGACCACAACAACCTGCAGGATGGTCGATGGGATCAGGTTATAAGCCTTTGACCCCACAGATAGAAAAGGTTAAATGTCTTCATGAACCAATAAAAAAACAGTCCCGTGGCCTTCTACTGACACCTTGGAGAACTGGTTTTCAGTCCAGATTTAGACTAAGGTGTGCAGGTGCTCCCTGGGTTCACCTGTGCAGCAACAGGTGCAACTGTTTAATAAGAGGCAGTTTATGCTTATATTTTCTATATATTAAGCACTTTCCACACTTGTTAACGTCCACGTCATTATTTTCTGATCAGCTTTGCTGCTCACGTTGTCTTCGATCACAATCTATCAGCTCTTTGGTAGGTCAGCAGGGCAATGAGCGCCCTCTGCTGGACGAGCCGCTCAACGACCTGGAACGAAACACCCCGGAGTTCAGACACCTGCTCCCCGCACAGAGCCCTCTTTCACGAGACAAGTTGATTAAAAAAAAAAAGAAGAAGAAAATATGCGGCACAGTCACAGAATAAGATAATCCACTCAACACCGTGAAACTCGGGATTAGCTTCATCGCAACAGAAGATCAGGTCAAATCAGATAAGACTTTGTTTCTGCCGAAGAATTCCGGCTCGTATTATCACAGAAATACAAAGAAGTAAACCCAAAGCGCAGAGAAGCGCGCAGGTAAACACGGGAGAGGAAGGAAGAGTTTTCTAGGTTTGACTGGTCCCTGCGGGGACCCAGCGGTTCACCTGGACGGAACGTGTCCACGTGAGCACCGCGGTGCGCTCTGGCCCCGCGGTGCGCTCTGGCCCCGCGGTGCGCTCTGGCCCCTCTGGCCCCGCGGTGCGCTCTGGCCCCTGCGGTGCGCTCTGGCCCCTCTGGCCCCGCGGTGCGCTCTGGTGCGCTCTGGCCCCCGCGGTGCGCTCTGGGTGCGCTCTGGCCCCTCTGGCCCCGCGGGGCGCTCTGGCCCCCGCGGTGCGCTCTGGGTGCGCTCTGGCCCCTCTGGCCCCGTGGTGCGCTCTGGCCCCGCGGTGCGCTCTGGCCCCGCGGTGCGCTCTTGCGCTCTGGTGCCAGGACGGCGCGTACTCACCCAGCAGAAGCAGCAGAGAGAGGACGTTAATCAGGATCATGTCGCGCCCCGCTGGAATCCCACAGGTCATGATGGAGAATTGGAGGGGGGGACTGGGAGTGGGGTCGGTGTCACGCTCGCCCTCTCTTCTCTTCGTTTAGGTGTCTTTCACTGACTCCCCACCGACATGGTGGAGTCGAGCTGAGCCGCACCGAGCCGAACCCCGTCCTCGGTCAGACCCGCCTGGAAATACCGACACAGTCCGTCACGGACCGCATGCTCCAGTGAGGGGGCGCGTGTGTCGGAGTGACCGCGGGTGATCCACGGGAGCGGGACTCTCCACGGTGACAGTGTCAGCGGGGGGTCGGTGGGAGTGGGAGACGCGGTATCTGTGCGTGGACACTCAAAAAGACTCCGTCCACGCCGAAACCTGCCCGGTGCGTGTTGGCACGCGCGTCTCCTGGTGGATATCCCAATCGTCCGTCTTTTGCGAGTCACCCACGGGAACCCGGTGCGTGCGACCCCCGCAGGAAAATGTCCCTGATACTGCCACGATGTTCTCCCACACACGCACAGGTGCGCACTGGAGGCGCGTGCCAGTCCCCAAGGAGGATCTCTCTCTCTCTCTTTCTCTCTTTTTCTCTCTCTCTCTCTCTCTCTCTCTCTCTCTCTCTCTCTCTCTCTCTCTCTCAGCGGCCAAATACGTCCACGCGAGCGCACACTCCCACGCAATAATAGGCTTTATACTGCGGAGTACGTGCACACCACGCAAACTTGTGCAATGGGCAATACTAAGAGCCCCCTCCCTGCCTCCTGCAGGATGTGAGAGTTTCAGCCAGCTGCTGCTCATGACCTGTCGGCTGCTTCTCAGACGTATAAAAATGCCCAGTTTTCCCCAGATTTCTGCTCTCCAACCTTCAGGTGTGAATAGCAGTGACACCAAGGAGTTTGGTGTTGTCGTTTTTTTTACTGAACAGTAACAAAACCAGCTCACAGAGCAACAGAGAACAACCTGGAAGAGGAGAAGAAAATAATGATGGAAAAATGAAGGAAGAGAACAGCGAGTGGCAGAGCGAGATATCCAACAAGAGAGAATATTTGTGTCATAAAAGTAATTTAACCTCCACACCTATGGGAGAACCTCTGAGCCTGATAATAGAAAATATTTCTTTGTGTCACCATAACACAACACCAAGAAGGAAAGACATGTGCAATGAGCACAGAGAAGCAATTATTGCTTTATGTGAATATGGAATATTTCAAATGATTTAGAGTTCAATGTTCCCCATTCAGACAGATCATTCACAAGTGGAAAACATTGAATACAGTCGTCTCCCAGTAGTGGACTCCCAGCAAATTTATCTGAAGGTCAGACTGTGAAATGCTCTGAGAAATAGAAAATAAAAACAAAGCGCTATATTTCAGAGTCTACAGGCTTCGATGCGCATGTTAAAGTCCATGACAGCACAATTACAGGGAGACTGAACAAACAGTTTGTTTGGAAGAGTTCCAGGAGAAAACATCTGTCTGAGAAGAACACGGAGGCACGACTGAAGTTCACCAAACCGCCTCCGAACAAACCAGCAGGCTTCAGGAATCCTGGTGCGTGCACAAGCACGGCTTTCTCCCTGTAAGTCTTCCTAACACTTTCAGTTTAGTACTTTACCGTTTGCATTTAACTCTTGATTTTATTTTTACACCAATCGTCAACATGTCCTTGATGATTTAAATTGAGTTTATAAAGGAAGAAAGAGTCGTCATTCATGAACAGGCGCACCATTGTGAAAAAAAATGCTTGTGATGCAAATGGGACGTGGTGAGATCTAGACTGTCGCCCTCATCGCTGATGTGTGTGAGAAAAAAAACATAACAGAATCCCATCTGTTTGCTCTGAATCCAACGTTCTACTGGGAATAAAATATAGATGTGTGAGATGTGAATATCATTGCATTCTGTATTTATTTACATTTTATTTACTCTCTTATCATTCCATTAGTGTGTATGGCTCGGGCAGCTTCCACATCTGGAAAGGCTCCATCAATGCCGAGAAGCACACAAAGGTTTTAAGACCACATTTGCTCCCATCCAGACAACACCTCTTTCGGGGGAAGGCTTTGCATGTTTCAGCAAGATATTGCTGAGCAGCACACCGCATCCGCAACATCAACATGGCTTTGCAGGAGAAGAGTCCTGAGCTTCCTGCAATCCAGACCTTTCAACAACACAATATCTGGAGCTTCATGAAACCCAAAGTCCAGCGACGAAGATCCAGTTGAGCTGCTAGTCTTGCACCAGACAAGAGGGGGGCAACATTCCTCTCCTATATCTCCAGTACCTGCTCTTAGGGCTGGGCGATTTTGGACAAAAATAAAATCCCAATTTTTTTTCCTGTAAACCCGATTTTCGATTTTGATTTTGATTTTTTTGGTAAAACTACAAAAGACAATGGAATAAATTGTTTCAAATATTTTATCTTTATTTTGAAAGAAAAATAAACAAATTTCCCTATTGGGAATGAAGTGCAACTGAAAGATACTGTAAATCCTCCTTGAGTTTAGTAAAGTGACAACATTAACAATCTTCTTGACCAAACAAAGTAAAAAATCGATTTTCCGATTTTCCTTTTTTTAACATCGTCTTGATTAATAAATCCGATTTAGATTTAAAATCGATTAATCGCGCAACCCTAACCCTAACCCTACCTGCTCTCCTCACATCCTGGCTCAGATCCAGGCCTGTGCAGAAAAGACAAATCCAGTTTGCGCCCAAGGAAGCTCGTATTGGTCCAAATGGTACATGTGAGCACAGCATAGCCGCTGATGTTCGATTTGGCCTTTTCGCTTGTATGAGCCGTTGTATCAATGCGAATGTCTGGCTGATTCTGGGCTTTGCTCGGGATTGATTTCTTTTTTTTTTTCTCTCCGACTGAACAAAATGCTTCACCCTGAAGAGATGAAGACAGATAGACACTGTTTATCATCTGGAAAAGAGATATTTGTATTTACAGTCTGCACATGTTCCCATCTCTGAGGAAAGAATAAATATAGAGAAACACATCTCCCCAAACATAAGCGGTAATCCCTGATGCGCCAGTGGGAAATGGAAAAACTTTCCCTGCAGGGTTGACGGGCTGCCAATCAAAATTTCTTTTATAAGCGTGTGAGTGTTAATTCTGTAGGAAAAGAAGGTCGGTGAGCTCAAGGTCAAATCAGTGTCAGAAGAGGAGAACAGAGTGAGACTAATGAAAGAAAAAACACCGTCCGTTTTTTCCCCTCAACGTTAATATTGCTATAATAAAAAACAGGTGCATATACTCGAGGACAGGCAGTGGATCAAAACGTGCGCTGTAGAGTCTAGTGCAAAGGTCGGTACCTTTACTGCCTCCAGAGGATAAGAGAGGTTAAGCAGCAGCCATCAGCCCTGATGAACGGATCAGCAGCAGGTGCAAATGCAGATGCTTCTGCTGTTTGCTGGTCTTAACCATTCATGGGAGCTAATGTGACGCCAAGAGGGAAATATAAAAGCAATGGTCTTTTTTTTTTAAACAGTTATAAAACCATATAAAAGCAATTTATGGTTCCCTTTTCAACATTGGAAAAGATTATTCTCAAGTGGAAACCATTCAAAGTACTAGACCAGGGGTCGGCAACCCAAAATGTTTTAGAGCCGTATTGGACCAAAAACACAAAAAACAAATGTGTCTGGAGCCACAAAAAATGAAAAGTCTTGTATAAGCCTTAGAATGAAGGCAACACATGCTGCATGTTTCTATATTAGTTATAACTGGGGGACGATTTTTTTTTCATTATGCACTTCATTATGCAAAAAAGTCGAAATGTCGAGAAAAAAGTAAAAATTTCGGGAAAAAAGTTGAAATGTTGAGAAAAAAGTCGAAATGTCGAGAAAAAAGTCAAGATTTTGAGAAAAAAGTTGAAATGTCGAAATTAATGTTGAAGTACAATCTCGAGAAAAAAGTCAAAATGTTGAGGAAAAAGTCGAAATGGTGAGAAAAAAGTCAAAATTTCGAGAAAAAAGTCTAAATATCAAGATTGAAAAGGAAAGGAAGAAAAAAAGAAAAAAAAGGAAAAAAAGAAGAAAAAAGAAAAAAGGAAAAAAAGAAAAAAAAGAGAAAAAAGGAAAAAAAAGAAGAGAAAAGGGAAGAAAAAAGGTCAAACATTTTTAAAAAAGCTCCAGGGAGCCACCAGGGCGGCGCTAAAGAGCCGCATGCGGCTCTAGAGCCGCGGGTTGCCGACCCCTGTACTAGACAATAAACCCAGGAGTGAAAGTACCACCAGATGTTCCCCGGTGTCTAACCGTTGCAGGGCTCTGGGAAACACAACAAACCCAAACGCCCCATCGCAGACCCGGCTGGCCTCAGTGAGCATGTCAAAACAGTCCACGACAGCCCAGCGGTGTGGACGACAGAGTCATGCAGGGGAGGATTCCTGGAAGTTATTGGTGCCAAAGATTGGTCCCCGAGCATCTGAGTCACTGTCTCCCACATGACGTTGTCTTTTTTTATTCTTTTGTTGCTGCACAACAGGCAGATCATCTTTATAATGATCTTACACTCATGCCCACAAAGCTGTAGATTAGAACATGACTGTAGGTGTCACATTAATGACATGCATGTGAGCATATCATTAGTGATCCAGCCGGACTTACTCGCTGGTTGCTGTCAGACACTTAGGGGGAGATGAGAAGGAAGAATCAGTGAGTCGTCTTTGCCGGTTAGTCTGTGCAGTCGTGTGAAACCACGGAGGAGAAAATAGACAATAATTGGACTTTCTACTGAAATCTGACAAAAGGACTCATCGATAGGACGGTTTTTAGACCGTGTGAGAAGAGGGGAGAGCTGCAGTGTGCACTGAGAGCCGGGCAGATTTAACACTATTCACTCATTCGACTTGGTTGTTATTCCCAAAAAGTCTCAGGTGATAGAGGAGCGGATCAAATATTCACCTTTGAGAAGCTCCAGGATGACTTTAACGGTTGGTCAGGGCCGCCGCAAGGGGTGTATGTGCGACCGCACGGGGCCTTGCGCCCCAAGGGGCCATATGGGCGTTTTTTTTTGTTTTTGTTTTTTTCAATTTTTTTCAATTTTTTTTTTTTTTCCTTTTTTCCCTTATAAATATCAACAGTCACGTTCCATTACAGACCTAAATGTGTACTAGTCTGTGCATATCAATAAATATATGTGCAATGATGCGCGTGTCTGTTGTTCAATACAACTGATCAGACCAAGCGCAGACACAAGCTGCTCTGATCCAGACGGGGGGAGTTGGAACAAACTGTCACACAATGTTGAGAGAACGAGACAGATTCAGGAAATTTCCATCAGGGGATGAAAAAAGAAAAAAACTAAAGAAAATGGAAGAGTTTAATGCCTCTCTGAAAGGCTCGTTTGATAAATTTTTTACAAAAATCACCGATCCGACCGGGTCTCAAGCAGCCGTGGGGGCCCGCGTCGAGGCAAGCCAAATGATGATGAGGCAGGGGAAGGTATCCAGTATTTTGATCATTGGAGAGTTAAAATTGCGCATATAGACACCCGATCTGACCCGAAAAACCCCAAAATTTTGCGCGAGGGCCCCCCCCGGCCATTCCGCACAGGGCCTCGCAAATCTCCCAGACGGCTCTGCGGTTGGTCATATGGGTTGTTGACCGGCGTGCTCTTTAGCCGAGACAAGATGGGAAAACTATGAAATTACATTTTTACAATTAATTCAAAAAGGGATCTAAACTCTTGCCACGTGTTTAAAAACTAAAACCACTGTAAGTGAACCTCAAAAGTATATTAAAACTTGAAGTAATGTGTTCTTTATGTCAGCCTTTTAGTCAAAGCTTCGACTCATTAATAGTTTTCTCGGCATCTGTCAGGTTCATGAGTCAGCGCTTCGCGTCAAACTTGTACAAGAACAAGATGAAAACGCGTGACGCAATAAAAGCCATCCCTGCTGCTTTTCCATATTTATTTTTAGCTTTTTTTTTAATTGCAGATAATGTAGCAATTAGATAGTCTGACAGATGTCAGCAGGTCCACCTCGACTCAAGGCTCACGTCTAATTAGCTCCCTATTCCACAAATGGAGTATAATGGTGAAAGTTGAAAGCTGCTTTCTCTGCTCTTGAACCATTGAAAGAGTTGATTTCACAAAGAGTATAACAGCATGACCTTAAAACAGAGCGAATGACCATCAAATACCGATGGAGTGTACACCCTTCTCCCCTTTTACTTGAAGTGAGCGTTTTGTGCTTTCTTGTTCTGATGTGATATGGAGACAAAGGTGCCTCCCTTCGGTTCAAGCGGGGTGAGGCTGAAGGAGAAACAGAAATCTGCAGTGAGTTACTTCAGCGGTTCCAAAAAAAATTGAGGAGCTGCATAAAATTAGAATAAAAAAACAAAATGACTTTGAAAATGACAATAACTTTCAAGTCATATTTCATTCACAATGGACAACTATAAACATTTGAAATGTTGAAAGTGTTGAAAGACCAAAACCCTCGTCACAAAAACTGCAATCAGCCTCCCGAACACGGTCAGAACCAGCATTTACTCTCACACTCACACACACACACACACACACACACACACACACACACACACACGCACACGCACACGCACACACACACACACACACAGACAGAGCCCTTATTTGCTAACTTTACATTAAAATATCTGCTTAGCTGCAGATTTCAAATACTGTATATTTTGTTGTTGGCATCTTCATATGTGTTTTATGTTGATGAACAGACACATGGGGGCTTGGTCACTGGTTATGATAAGGTGGATTGTACTTTTTGTTATATATCAATTGAACATTGATTATTTTAATTAGTAAAGAACACAGTATATTTTAAATGTACACTGACATGAATGTGTTTATTATCTCACTGCAGTGTCCGTGTGTTTGACAGTGTCACGGTGCTGACCACAGACGGGGACTGGCCGTCCTGCCCGTGAGCAAAGAAAAGTACTGTTCAGGGATTTTTGGCTATTTGTAGAAATCTGTCAGCATGTTCATGATGTTAAGCACTGAATAGGATCAATATGTGAGAGTGGTCCTCGCCACTTCATGCTTGTCTTCTTGGCAGGGCAGAGGAGGCAAAAGAGCAATGTGGCAAATGACCTGCTTCAAAACTACTGGAGCGAACCGTGACAACGAGGAGGGGTGGCGGGTAAGGAATATGAGCAATACTGATAATCTAGACCAGGGGTCGGCAACCCAAAATGTTGAAAGAGCCATATTGGACCAAAAACACAAAAAAAACCAAATATGTCTGGAGCCGCAAAAAATGAAAAGCCTTAAGCCTGAATTATGGTTCCGCGTTAAATCGACGGAGAGCCTACGGCGTAGGGTTTGTGGCGACGCGCACCGTACGTGGCTCTACATGGCTCTGCGTTGATGTAACGCGGAACCATAAATCAGCCTTTAGAATGAAGACAAAACTTCCTGCATGTATCTATATTAGTTATAACTGGGGAAGATTTTTTTTTTCATTATGCACTTCGAGAAAAAAGTCAAAATGTCGATTAAAAAGTCGAAATGTCGAGAAAAAGGTCGAAATGTCGAGATTAAAAAAGGAAAGGAAAAAATTAGGAAAAAAGGGAAAAAAAAAGAAAAACAGAAAGAGAAAAAAGGAAAAAAAAGAAAAAAAGAAAAAAAAGAGATAAAAGGAAAAAAAGGAAAAAAAAAGTCAAACATTTTTTTAAAAGCTCCAGGGAGCCACTACGGTGGCGCTAAAGAGCCGCATGCGGCTCTAGAGTCGTGGGTTGCCGACCCCTGATCTAGACTATGTGTTATAGAAATACTTTCTTATAGAAATATAGAATTGTTTCAGTTGATTGCCAATTTCTGTGAATTTGAGCGATGTAGTTTTGGATTAATGATGCTGTTAAAATCCCCTGCAGTAATTATGTTGGTTGAATCGGTTAATGATGAAAAAAGGAACGAGCATTGTTATTTGGGACAGAAATGTTGATCAAAGTCAATATATTGTGATTGATGGAAGCATTGATGATAATTCATCTTTCATTGGAGTCCGTTTTCGTTGAAATGTGAACAAAAGTAATAATTTTATTGACCAATATTGAGACTTCTTTCTGTCTGCTACTGTATGCTGATCAGATGTGTTTAAATGATTTTAGTTTAACTTAAAGCAGATATCTGCCATGAGTTCTGTTAATTGATTAATTATTTTAAGTCTTTTTTGCTCAGTTCTGAAGCCGTACACGTTCCATGAGACCATTTTAAGTGATTGCAATACTTACAATAACAAAAACACAGACAGGAAATAGAACTAGTCCAACGCATTTTATTGTTTTGTCTTTGTTGCTTCATGATTGGGTAAAGAGCTTAACCATGTATTTCTCGAGGGAATTGATTGTTAACTCAGTAGTTTGTTCACTTCATCCCCTCCAGAGATCTGTAATGAGGGCGGTGTCATCACACTTCTTGAAATCACTGTCTAAGAAGAAAGTTGGTCCCATCATCCACAGGTTTTTCCATGCTAGAGGAAGTCATATGTGAACATAATTCCCAAACACTTTTCTTCCTAGCCCAAACCTCAGAATGCCGGTTGATAAATAGAATATCTTTTTCTATATGGTTATAAAGTCAAAAAGGTCTAGAGTGCCATTCAAAGTGATCTATTGGTAGTTTAAGTCGACCCAAAAGAGCTATTTATTTTTAAAGTCGACCCAAAAGAGCTATTTATTTTTAAAGACATTAGGAGCCATGCTATGTCTGCTACTTCAGCAGCCCAGAAAAGACTGAGTGAAGAGTGAACCAACTTGCTTGAAGTTGAGGAGTATTCAGTATGTTCAGGTTTCCAATCTGTGGTGTTAAGATTTCGACATTCAAACGTGTGCAGCTTTATATTCTTTCTCATGTACAAATGGAGGTATACCACAGGGCTTGTTACAAGGACCTTTGCTTTTCTATGTGAACAAGCTCCCTGTTGCTTGGATCTCATGAATGTAGGTAAATGTCTGTTTGTAAGAAGATGAGTCTCATCTATGGTCTAATACCATTCAGAGGAGCTGAATTATCAGCTCTAAACAAACCTAGAGATGCTCTGCAATCAGCCAACTGTGTAAAATATACAAATTTGGAAAGCTAGAACATTTTTTACTGTGGAGCTCAGCCAAAAGAAAATCCACAAATTCTGACCGATGATGGAGCGCTGACTGATGGTGGTTTGGTGATTGTCTGGTTAGCTTAAAGCAGCTGTTAACATGAACTATGAATCTTCATGATTTATATTCACACACATTTTCATGCAATCCATAAATAATGACAGAAAACTCCCTGCTGTTAGTACTACGCTCTGAAAAAAAATGATAGCAGCATTATTTTTTCACACAGCTTTATTTGCATCCATCCATCCCCATCCACCCATATATCCGTTTATAGGCTAACTGGGGTCAATCCCAGCTCTATTCAGGTGAAAGGTAGGGGCATTACCTGGACAGGTCACAATCCAGGGGCCTCATTTATCAACCGTGTGTAGAAAAGGTTCTAAATTCTGTCGTAGGAATGAAATTTAGAATGTGTGTAAGTACAAAAAAATCTGAATTTATCAAACGTGCGGACACCGGTCGTATGCACATCAGTGATGATGAATCCCACCTGTTCTTAACTGTCGTGCTCGTGCAGGGTGAGGGTCATTTGCATTGCATTGCACCTCCAATTGACCATATATGGAGCAACAACATCTCCTGCTAGGAGGTTGTTTTTTATTGAACAAAATTCTGTAGGGTGTACAATAAAGGGCACATGAAACGAAACAATCAATTATCTACAGATATTCAAATTTTGGGGGGGTTGAGAGCAAAAAAAAAGAAGATACATTTACCGACAAACTATGGGAAGTGTATTAATAAAAATGAAGAAACAAAGACAAGCTTTTGGCAATATCGTTTTTTTCACACATCAGTTTTAGAGACGCTAAGTACAGCTTACATTGGAGGGTTTGCTTTTATTCCATTTGCATTTATGTATGTGATATTTACCTAGTAAAATAATTATGTTGACCATGTTTGATATATTTATTGGAAGATTATCCATATAAATTAAGATTTGGTTGGAGTCAAAAGCTCCTGCTTGGAGGTGCAAACACTAACAGAGCTGTTCTTCAGAATAAATGAGTCGTGCGTTCAGACCACCGGGCAACGACGGGCAACAGAGACATAGTTGCATTGCAGATTATTTGTGCATGGATTGAATGAAATCCTTTCATGTTCACGTAACTGAATTTATTATGTGATGGTGCTTTTATTGCGATGTGGGTGCAATCTATAGCTCCAATTATGTTTGGGAATCCGGCGATGGCGTGAAATCCTCGTTTAATTTCGACTTATTGGTGATGTGTTTATGGAAACTGGGTGTAAATTAGGGCCAGAGAAATTATTGCATCCAACACTGCCGGCATGATTCTGCTTAGTGTCGGCTGCGAAATGCCGCATATGTCAAAATGTTCCGGTGGCAAAAAATCCCAGGGTGGACAGGAGCTGGATGTGACTGGGGTGGCTTTGGTGCGTTTTGTCTCCCACTCCAACATAGGTTGTAAATCACGGTATAGATCCATCAGAATGTTTTTGGGGAAGCGGTACCTGCTCTCACTGAACAGATCAGCACGCTCTTTGAAAACGCGCTCCCTCGGAGCACACGGTTCTCCAAATCCTCCAACAGTGCAAGATAAGCCATGGTACTTGTATTTTCTTTTCAGGTCGTCCTGCCACAGCTGTCTTTTATAGCTGTCACACCAATTATTCAAAGTGTCTGCTAAATTACTAATGGAGAATTTTTATTAATTGGAGGAAACGGGGAACATGTGTGAAGTCTGAGATCGCTGAACACTGTGACTCTTTTAATGGCTTCTATTTGTAGTTTCACTGTTCTACCACTAAGTTTTGTGTTTACGCATGGTCGGAGTTGTACTTAAATTTACACACGTTCCTATGCACAAGTACAGGTTGATAAACGCCATACTTTGCGTGGGAATGTTCTTACGCACACATTACGCACACAACTGTGCGTACGCACGGTTGATAAATGAGGCCCCAGGAAGGCTACGTATAGACAAACAACCACACACACTTACACTCACTCTTATGGGCAATTTAGAGTCATCAATTAACCTAGTATACTCTACATGTTTTTGGACAGCGCTGACCGCCAAGTCACCGTGCTGCCCCTTGGGCTTTATTTTCTTCTTAGAAGTCTCTAAAACCGACTGCTGCAATCTGAGCCTAAATCTATCTTACACAAGCTGAAAGGTTGGATTTGCTCCACTGTAGGTGCAGAAATTCAATTCAATTCAATTCAATTTTATTTATATAGCATCTTATACAACAAAAGTTGTCTCTAGACGCTTTCCAGAGATCCAGAACATAAACATAAACATAAACATAAACATAAACCCCCGAGCAATTATTACATAAACAGTGGCAAGAAAAACTCCCCTTTAGGAGGGAAGAAACCTTGAGCAGGACCAGGCTCATAAGGGGCAGGCGCAGGCAGGTGGAAGCAGCAGCTGGATGACCGGGGGTGGGGACCGCAGGCCAGCATGCACCTCCCGAAGCTCCGGCCCAATCAGCAAGCCCCAGGTTAGGTGCAGGGTCGGGGAAAGGTTGAGAAGGGGCAAATCGAAATTATTCCCTTCATATGCGTGTCCTTTTTTCACCCGGTCAAAAGTTGCAAGTCCGTGGTAAGAGTACACTTTACTATGTTGCGTAATTGCATGTGGCAACATAAAGCAGGACATCAGGAGCCAGAAGGCCCTTCCTCCTTCAAATAAACTGGATTTTCTGACCAATTTGGATAGTGTTCATCCAACCAACAGAATCCAACAACGGGCAGGATGCAACAACCTCGTTAAGTCAAATTTTCCTCCACAGATCAAAGGAGCTGCAGCGGGAACTCAGGCAATAAAAACAGAAATCATTTAGATGGAAGACAAACTCCTTCTATCCCAGCATCAGTCTGCCTTTCTGTTCATAAGCAACATTGAAGGAGACGCAGAGCCTTCTGTCGTGGTTTTATTGACCCTCAGGTGATGTGGATCAAAAACATGAAGTCTATACTTGTAATTATACTCTGTAGCTTGGAGGGAGGAATTACAGCAATTCACTGACTTCCTATTACACGAAAACTTTCTTCCTGTCACCAAAAACAAATTTTATTCTGGAAAAAGTGAGATGTGTCACACAACCATGTCAAGATATCCCCCTTCCTACATATGAGGAACAAAAGGCAGTGAATGGAGGGGGGAGTCCTACGGACAGGAAAGTGATGCATGCTTTTGACCATAAATGTTACGTAAAGACTGCAATGTAACAGCAACTTGTTCAGGGTGTACCCTGCCTTTCACCTAGGATATGATCCAGGATATGATCCAGCAGACCCCAGTGACCCGTAATAGGGTAATCGATGGATATTATATTACGATAACTGCCACTTTGAAATAATGAAACCAAAAATGCAGCAACATATACTGTAAACCCTTGGAAATTAAGAGTTTTTGAGTTAAAATGCTAGGAAATATTATCTAAACTAATCTAAGTCAGATAACAGACACTTATCATTTCTCGTATCTTTACTAAACACACATTAAAAATTCACACTGCATGTGGAAAAAAATATTGAACCTTTTGCCAGGAATGACAGCCCTCAGGATCTCTGAATTTAAACTGCACAACTTTCGTGAGGGATTCTGGACAACTCTTTCCAGAACTGCTTCAGCTGGAGTGAAAAGCTCTCCTCAGCTCATTCCTCAGCATCTCTATGGGGTTCAGGTCTGGACTGACTAAGCTGGAAGAAGTTATCTGCCATCCATCCGCCATCAATGACTTAGGCCCAATCTCAATACTCCCCCTACTTTTCTTCACTCGCCCTTCTTTTCTCCACTCGCCCTTCTTTTCTTCCCTAACCCCTAAAAAAGAAGGGGGAGATTTTAGGGCACTTGAGATCTAGGGCACTTGGCCCAGGTGCCTGTCCCAATTCTCAATACTCCCCTTCGTTTTCATCCCTAACCTGATCAGGAAGCAGAGAGCCAAAAGCTGTTTTAATTTCAGCTGTAGCGCTGTTAATATGGCACTTTATTAAGTTTTAATATTTTTTCAGGTATAAAGGTAACCTTAAGATCCGCAACCGGGGCTCAGTTTATCCAAATAGCGCCTGTTAAGAAATTTGACCCGATGTTTTCGGAGATGAGAAGAGCCGCCGCCCCCGGGGAGCAGCCTCAGCTCACAGCCCGAGAAGAGACGTGTCCGCCGGGTCAAGCTGCTCCGTCAGCCCCGGGAGAGAACTCTCTCCCGGGACGCAGCTCTGTTGAGAATTACGCTGGCTGAAATAAATCATTCAGGAAGATGTTGGTTTAATAGATGAAATCTAACAGTTGTAGCTACGCCTGTTAAGAAATTTGCTCCGAAATTTAGAGATTTCTGTCTGCCGGCTCCGGAGTTTGGGTCCGCGTTAAATCGACGCAGAGCTACGGCGTAGGGTACGTAACCTACGCCGTAGGCTCTGCGTTGGTGTAACGCGGAACCATAAATCCCTTTATTCTGGCGTGATCTTCTGCAACTTTATCTGAAAGTGTGTAAATTACCCAGATAACAGCTGGATTACTTTGTGGTTTTTGAAGACTATTATATCAGAAACATCCAAAACAAATCTGACGAGTCACAGGATTATTTCTCTGTATTTCTCTGAGACGAGTCTGCCTGTTTGCCTTCGGTCGGCGAGTCAAATCCATGCAGAGCCTACGGCAAAAGCATTCTGGGAAATTTTCATACCCCCTCGCTCGCCAAGTCAGCATCTGAAATCCCTCGATCCGTAGGGGCTATTCTCAGCCCCTAGCCCTCGTTATGCCCCCTCCCCCTAGGTGAAAAGAGGAATTGGGACACCACTACCTTCACGGGAACGCGCAAAAGTTAGGGTTAGTGAAGAAAACGAGGGCGAGGGGGAGTATTGGGACACAGCCTTAATCTCCAAAATACAGTTTAAGAGAATGTGAACTGGTTCTATGTCATTAGGAGACACAGCGATGTAAAGTTGTGTATCATCAGCATAGCAGTGAAAACCAACGCAATGTCTCCTGATGACATCCCCAAGTGGCAACATGTATACATTAAAAAGTAATGGGCCTAAAATTGATCCTTGGGGAACCCTATAATTTACTTTATGAAATCTTCAAGAATCGTCAGTGAGATAGGAGTAAAACCATTCTAAAACAGTGCCAGAGCCACCCACCAGACTTCTAAGTCTATTTACACCCCCTCCCGTACCCTCCGCTCAACCTCTGCTGGACTTCTTTCCACTCCCACCTCACACCTTAGCAGCATGGGTGCCCGAGCTTTCAGTTGTACGGCACCCAGACTCTGGAACTCCCTCCCCCCATACATAAGACAAATAGACTCCATCACCACATTCAAAACGCAACTCAAGACTCACCTGTTTAAACTTGCCCATTCACTTTGACCGGTCACCACACACTACCTCCCACCATACTGTTATCTGTACTGTTGCTCCTTGATTGTCTATTTGTATGTATTGTGTATGTGTGTATGTATTATAATTTCTACTGTATTACTATTATATTTCCTGTATTGTATTGTTTGTTTTTATTCTGTAAGGTGACCTTGGGTGACATGAAAGGCGCCGTTAAATAAAATGAATTATTATTATTATTATTATTTAATCAAATTAGGTGATCTACTGTATCAAAAGCTGCACTTAGATCCAGTAGCAGCAGGACTGGAAGCTTCTGTGAGCCCACGTTGCATCTGAGATCAACATTTTTTTGGGATAAATGGCTGGATCTAATAGCATTGATCTTATTTCTGAAGAGGTCTGCAAAGTCCTTACATGCAGCATCTGATGCTAGTATGGAGGACTTGTTGAAATCTGTGTTTGTTAAAAGATGTATTGTTTTAAGGTTTGAAAAATGCCACACAAACATATACATACACACACACACACGCACACATGATCATATACATACACGCACACACACACACATAGACATACACACTGGCTTGTTCACCTGCATGCTCGCTCTGTAGTTTTTGGGGTTAGTTAGTGGTAGCTTAGCTCAGACTGTGATTTGGGTTGATTGCTGCTTGTGTTTTGGTCGGCTCCGTGTCGGTTTTGTTGGTTTTGTGTTTTGTTTGTGGTTTTTGTTGCAGATTTCCAGTGCTTGACGTGTGCCTCCGTGTGTTCCTGCTTCCTGGATTGGCAGTGGATGTCACCCCCCCACCCCCAACCCCCACACCTGACAAGCACACCTGGGTACCTGGTTATATGGATATGTCTGACCATGGATGTTACCACAATTAATGTATCCGGGTGACGTCTGCTTCGAGTCAAAACCGGCCGACGAAGCGTGTCGGGTCCTTGTTGGGTCCATGTCGGGTCCTTGTTGGATCCATGTCGGGTCCTTGTTGGGTCCTTGTCGGGTCCTTGTTGGGTCCATGTCGGGTCCTTGTTGGGTCCATGTCGCGTCCTTGTTGGGTCCATGTCGGGTCCTTGTTGGGTCCATGTCGGGTCCTTGTTGGGTCCATGTCGGGTCCTTGTTGGGTCCATGTCGGGTCCTTGTTGGGTCTATGTCGGGTCCTTGTTGGGTCCATGTCGGGTGCTTGTTGGGTCCATGTCGGGTCCTTGTTGGGTCCATGTCGGGTCCTTGTTGGGTCCATGTCGGGTCATTGTTGGGTCTATGTCGGGTCCTTGTTGGGTCCATGTCGGGTCCTTGGTCCAGGTGCAACAGGATGCTTGGCGTAGGTTCCATCAGCAGCGGCAACAAGAGGTGAGGTGGTGGTCTTCTTAACTGAGACACCAGCAGCAGTGACTGCAGGCATACACACTGTGGTCCGAGTCCTAACTAAGAAATATACTAAATGTGTATTTCTCAGTTACATTTTTCTGCAGTGACAACACTTTCTCTTTTTAGAGTAATATGGGTTAACTTACTTTCTTCCAGCACACTATGTTCGATAAAGATACAAAATGTTAATTGTATCTTGTCAGCGTGAGGAAATTTTGTTCATTTATTTTTAATTACTTACTTAATTACTATATACTACAGTATCTTCAAATCTCCCTCTGTGAGTCGATGTGGATCCCAGTTCTGCCGTTCTGGGTGAGTGGACGTCTTGCTGGACGTGCTACATCACTCCAAAGCCCAGCAGGCTTTGCAGTTTATTGCCCTTACAAGTGTTAAAAGGGGGCAGGATTGAGGTCACGTGCGGACAGTAAGGACAGTGAATTGGTCCGCAGGCCCTGCTGACGCGAAGCACGTCCCACTGGTGGTTAAATAGCAGTGGCTTCCCGAACCTCGTCCTCGTTTCTTCCAGCTTTCCAAGCTCTTCCATGGAGATCTCCATGAGCTACAGATGGTACATGCTCGTCAACACGGAGACAAGGAGAGCGAGGAAAAGAGCCGCACTTTACCAGGACCCCTGCGGAGTGTAACCATCCAGCTGGTCTGCTTCCCAAATCTCTCGCTCTCTGACCTTTTTCATCGCAAGGGAAACGTCTACTGTCCTTAAGTCTTGTACGGACTACACCTCATCTCCGATCAGCGTGACCAGCATCAGCCGAGGAGCTGCGCTCGTGAAAGCCCACTCGCCCACCTGCGTTACAACGGAAAGACCCGTAAATGTTCCGATGCTTCAACCAGCGGGACAGGGACCCGTACGCAACGAGACAAACTGCCCAGACTAGGACGACCAGAAAAAGGGGCACAGTCCAGCATCATCTGTCTCCGAGAGACAGAGAGAGAGAGGAAAAGGGAGCCGCTCACAGCTGAACCACCACTGAGTGTAAAATCAGCAAGATGTGGACCGGCACCAGAACCAGGAGTTCCAAAAATCCCCGGACACCGTTGACTACCTACCGGCCAGTAATAGGCTTGTGTCTGGGTAGAGTTAGTTTAAAGCGCTTAGTGTTGATTCTGTTTGCTGTTGTTTTGTTTTGTTTATTATTGTGTAACGCCAATGACGGTCTCTCATGCAGACCGACAGTCGTTACGTTTGTGCATTATATTGTTACAAGCCCGTGTAAGGGGACCCGTATAACGTGTTCCCTCACTACCAAAGCGGTTTGTGCCCCTGTTTCCCTGTCAAAAGCTTAGAGCAGCTGCTGTGGATTTAGCTCCGCCCACTGGCTCCTGAGTGGGAAACACCAGAACGATAAAGGTACCGGTGGTGAAAGATCACGCCAGAGTTTCCTCCCCTCCTTACTAACCCACACGGACAAGCAGGGCCGCCACAAGGGGTGTATGTGCGACCGGACGGGGCCTTGCGCCCCAAGGGGCCATATGGGCGTTTTTTTTTTGTTTTTGTTTTTTTCAATTTTTTTCAATTTTTTTTTTTCCTTTTTTCCCTTATAAATATCAACAGTCACATTCCATTACAGACCTAAATGTGTACTAGTCTGTGCATATCAATAAATATATGTGCAATGATGCGCGTGTCTGTTGTTCAATACAACTGATCAGACCAAGCGCAGACACAAGCTGCTCTGATCCAGACGGTGGAGTTGGAAAAAACTGTCACACAATGTGGAGAGAACGAGACAGATTCAGGAAATTTCCATCAGGGGATGAAAAAAGAAAAAAAACTAAAGAAAATGGAAGAGTTTAATGCCTCTCTGAAAGGCTTGTTTGATAAATTTGTTACAAAAATCACAGATCCGACCGGGTCTCAAGCAGCCGTGGGGCCCCGCATCGAGGCAAGAGATGATGATGAGGTAGGGGAAGGTATCCAGTATTTTGCTAATTGGAGAGTTAACATTGCGCATATAGACACCCGATCTGACCCGAAAAACCCAAAATTGTTCGCGAAGGCCCCCTGTGCAAAAGGCTCAGGGAGCTGGGCTCCTGCACCCCACTCTCCCTATCCCCTTGCGTGTGGCCTGCTCCCTCTCTCCTACCTGTGCTCGCCCTTTGCCCTCAACATGTCTGGGCATGTCTGCTCTCTTCACCCCACCTCTGCTGCATTTCAGGAGAAGTAGCAGACAGACTGAGACACTAACTTTGAGCATACATTAAGCATCTAGTAGAGTTAGTTTTCCCTGTTTGTGTGCGTTCATGACTACAAGTAAGTGTTTAGTTGTTTGTATTTAGGATATTTAGTGACTGTTAGTGCTTGTATGTTACTGTTTTAAGTCTAGCAGTTATGTATGTGATAATTTACCATTAGTCTGTATAGAATGATTGTTTCCTTTACCTGTCCCCTTTATTTAGCTTTAATCGTTGTTCTTGCCATAAATCACTAGTTAGTTTGGCCTGTTTGAGTTGTTTACCAGTAGAGTCTATTTAGATTATAATGTTATTTCCTTTATCCCTTCATTTAGACCACACACACACCGATGCAAAGTCCAGTTGCCTGTTCTGTACCTGTAGCCGCAAATAAACCGTCTAAAGGTTTTCCCTGCCTCCCGTGTCCTGACTAGACACCCCATATCGTTGGCTACTTTTCCTGAGCCACCAAGAGCTTCATTACAATTTATGGTCCTTCGAGCCGGATCGAGTCAACGATATGGCAACCAGTAAAGAGGAAACCAGTCCCAAGGCTTCACCATCTGTGCGCCCCAAACGCACAACACAGCGCCCAAGATACCTAGACGACTATCGTGTGGAATATACAGGCCGGCATGGAACAGAGCAGATGCACAGGCATGAAGAGGAGAGAAGGCAGCTCAGTCCAGCTAGAAGCACTTCATCCACCTCCTCTACCCAGAATGTGCATGAAGCCATTGTCCAGCAGGCTTTGGAGACAGCACGTCAACAGAGTGAGACCGCCAAAAGGCAAACCGAGCTTTTGGAGACCATTCTGCAGCAACGTACCCCCATGCCCTCAGCCCATTCATCAAGGAGGTCATCACGGCATCAGACACCTCTCCGCCAACCCCACCCAGACAGAAGAGGTGAACCACAGTTTTCCACTGCACGTGCCCCTCACCATTACCAGACTGAGGACCAGTTAAACGTAGCTGCAGAACTGACTCATGTTGTGATCGAATTCAATCACCCCGGGTTCTTTAATTGAGCTGGAAAAGGTAAATAAAAAGACACAAGACTGGGATAGAATTAAAGTAGGCCTCATGAGGGAGATCGGCAGAGCAGCGCTCCTGCAGCCTGCTTGGTCAATCGTCCCGCCAGATCTGCCGGTCTCTCTCTTGAGAAAGTTTTATTACACTTGAGAAAGGGGGTGGCTTGGGGCCCCCCTTAGTTTATTGCTGGGGGCCTCTCTTATCTCGTGCCTGTTACAGCATGGTACTCTCAGTGAAAGTCAGAGATGCACCTTAGTTTCACATACAGAAACATTTAGTTAATCAGCACATGCAGTTTACATATTCAGTTTGATTTTAAACTATTCTTTATATAATCAATCATAACAATCCCCCTTTTGATCTCTAATCAGAGATCACCCTATGTATCTTCTTTCTTCTTTATTGTTCCTCTTCAGGGTCAGAGGTCGACTATTCTGATCACCCGGTGGACCCTGCTCAGGGGATTATTCTGCCCCTTTCTTGAGAGCTAAGGTCTTTTTATGTCCGCTCCTGCACCAGATCCAGCCGGATCTGGGGTCCTAATCTTCGTGGGGGTGTCCGGTGTTTCCCACTGCGATCGTTGACACCACGTGTCACCTTTCCTGTGGAGTCGGATGACGTGGGAGGTCCGTTCTGGGTCCTGTCCACCTCGGCTCCGACCACTGTCTCTTGATGACTCACAGGGGAACCCATTCTGTCTGTGAGGTCCGTGTCTGTCCGTCCGTCTCCGACCTGTTTGGAGTAAGCAGATACCAAACTTTGCAGTTCGGAGAAGTGAGCTTTCTGACCAAATTGTTATTCGTCAGTCTCCTTCAAGTAGGGCGCATTCTGCGGCCCTAGAAAAAATCGTCCAGTCTGTAGTTCGTACGGGTCAGTCCGTGGCCCGCGTCCACCCATGTCATTTTGGTCTGTGCACAGATTTTTGCCTATTTAGTCTTCATATTCGCATGTCCCATCCAGCGTTTCCCAAACGCCTTCCTGATGTCACCCACTCCACAATACTCAACTCCAGATGATTCAATACATTATCCTACAATTTCCTACAGATAGGTGTGGAGCAATAATTGCTTATTTATGAACATTACTGATTTCTTTCCCTTTGGGCACTGTATGTACACCCACGTCAACAATCCAGACATGCAAATTACTCTGTTAAATCCTTTACGCGTTGAGGGGGTACTTAGTATTGTCCACACGATTAACATTTCCTTTATAGAAAAGTGACATTTCTACGTAACAAAAAGTAAAAACCATTCACTCTCATGAAACTATGGCATATTTGCCCCAAAATACTGGTTGATGATCAAATGAATTATTACAATAACTGAAAAACATATTCCTTCTTGTTAAGCTCCTCCGTAGTTCACTATTGAATGTTACATAAAGACATATCTTCGTACAGAATAAAGTTGAAAATTATCTGCCTCCGGGGCTAAACACTGACATGTTTTCCTGGAATGTTCAATGAAACAACCTTTCTTGTATCACATAACAACAGCCATGTGATTCAAAATCTCCTTAACCATGTGCTTTCTAAGGTGGATATTTGGATCAAAAAATGAACAAAACCTCTCTTAATATTGATAAACAAATTATATATCATTCAGTTTCAATAAAGAACAAAAGAATATGGAAAATCTGGCCTTTCAGATCAAAATAAAAGATAAAGAAATCAAGAAAGTAAACTCTACAAAGTTCCTTGGAGTCCTCATTGATGACTGTCTAAACTCTAATCGTCATATAGATCACTTTTGCAAAACTAAATATCTAAGAATCTAAAAATGTCAGTCTGCTTTTCAAAGCGAGACACCTGCTTCCACGCTCTGCTCTTCTTATTCTTTATCAACCTTTGTTTGGACAACATCTAAATTCCTGTACTATTATTTACTGTAATACTTATCCCAGCTATCTAAAAAATTTGACCTTTTACAAAAAAGAAAAGAAAAATTACTCGTGCCATTCCTGGACTAAATTTAATTCATCTAATCGCCATCTGTTTGCCATTCTGGTATTCTTTACCTTAAAGAATATAACTACTCCCATAATGCTTGTACAATATATCAGGTTGTCTCAGGTTTAACTCAACTCATCCCAATCTCCGTTTCCCATCTCAAGGCCACTTACTATTTATATTTCTTATTAAGAGCTGTCTTTACCATGTCTACCTCTATACTGTTACACCTTTCACTTTTTTAGTCGTATATATTTTAATACGTGCCACACTTTTATCTACCGTACATTTGTTATTTACTGTTGCTACTTTCAAATCCGAATGGAAAGCGAAATAACCGGAGTCAAATTCCTTGGGCAATGTTCAAACTTGACTAATAAATCTGATTCTGATTCTAATTCCTACTTTCCTTCTAGCATCTACTGTTACCCATATTTCGTCTTCCTCGTTTACTATCGCATATGCTAATTGTAACCCCTTCGTTCCAGTATCTAAAACAGTATCCGTCTAAAAACAAATTAATCGCTTTGTCAAATGGTGTTTTCACTAAGTCTTCCCTGACTTTATCGTCACGAACGATTCTTTGCATGCACTTGTGTGGTTTTCCCCCTGTGCTATCCGTCGTGTGTGTACAAAATATTTGATGCTTCATTTTCTTAATTTCTTTTTGATTAATTTCTTTTTGATTGATTTCTTTAACTGCTACATGCTGTATACATGTATGGTCGTGTTTACACGTCACATAATTACCAACCTTACTCCCCCTTTTCTGAAACAAGATCACTTGTTGGTGATCTTGTTACAGAAAAATCTAAATCCTAACGCCTAGTTGTTTCACCATGTCGTACAACTATTGGGTGGTGATTATAATTTTGCTTTGGAGGCATTAAATCCTAGCCTGATGGCCTAGAGGCAAAACCAATGATACATGAGGGCAAGCCTTTTAATAATTTCATACCACCTTAGTCGTGTCATAATGTGAGTGCAAGGCATCATGTTACCATTAGGTGTATCGTAAAATAATGTGATATGTAAAGGATTGGGGGAACAAGCGTAAGGACACCAGGTGTCGACTCAAGGGCGCCACTGTTGATAGACCGTATATCGGGCCAGGAGTAACCGATGTTTCTGGTTCAAACAAAGTCCAACATACTGTACTGCTGCAGCCAGACCTGGCTGAGGAGATAACATGCAATGTCCACTCAGATGGTTGATTGACTCCGTGTCCCCCGTCCAGAAAGGTCAGCGTCAAACCATCGGGACCACACTGAATCATCACCCCCAACATGATCAGTTGGTCTGTCCCCATCAGGTCACAGGGAGCTCAGGGCTTACGCCTCACCCTCATCCTGAGGGGGCGTGTGAATGGTAAAGTCTGTTTTTTCTCCAAAGCAGCCAGTCCCTTGGTGTCTCTTTGTGGTGCGTGTCTCTCCTGGGTCTCTATGGCAACCCCCTCGCCAAATCCCCCGGGCCCCTCCTTGTCCACCCATCCCTCTATGGTATGTGGTAGTGGAGGTTGGGTGCTCAAGGTGGTTCATAAAATTTGTGTGTGTTTAATGCTGATTTACTAACAGTATCTCTTGGGCTGACCTCACCCCACTGACCCTGCGCCTGGCGCTGAAAGTTTCCCCTCTTTTTTTTTTTCTGTTTTTGTTTCACCCAACATGTTTACGACATGGTCTGGTCTGTCCCGTACCCCTACATTCCTTCGTTATCTTTTCTGACCCTCTTGTCTTATCCTAGTGGCTTTTCAGTTTTCACTCCTTTAAATTCCCTAGTAAACTTTTTTTGCGTCCTTAGGCTTCTTTCTCGTTCATATTAATCCAAATTTATTTAAAAAGTCCTTGATTCACTAATGGAGAACTAACTAATGCTTGTCAATAGAAAATAATCTTATAAAATCTACCAAACTATACTAAAAGATATAATAAGACCTAACCGCAGGTTATTTATAAAAAGTTATTACATGAAAATAAACACAATATAAAAGGAAACTTGAGTTATCCTGAACAACCTACCGGTAATTAAACAAGGATAATGGTGTGAATCAGAACATAAAGCAAACTATTATAGACAAGCCCTACTCATATTTATTTTTCCTCCCTCAACAACAGTTACAGTAAACAGAAAGTGACAAACCCTGTTCAAAAATGTAAAAGTAAATTATCCACTGACTGTCCTAATATTAATAACCGTAGTATAGTCCTAAATAACATTGTAAAACCACTAACCCATATCTGTAATTTATCATTTCAATCTGGTCCTTTTCCTAAATAAAATAGAAATTGCAAAAGCACTTCCACTTCCCAAAAAATGAGAGTAACCTCAACTATACAAATTACAGACAGAATTACATCATCCCACTATCACAGGTTCCAAAATCTGTATTCATCAACTCCTTTATATCAACTAAGACGTTTATATTATTATGTCCTCACTTGAAAGTTAAGGAATGTGAGCCGCCCCTAACCAATTCACCACATTTCACTAAGGGGGAGCGCTCCAGTACACAGACAAACGTTCTTGACCTAAACAAACAAACTCCCAAAAAGTCCTCTCTCGAAGTTCATATATGCTTTATCAAATAAAAAAGTCTTCTTTATTAGACACAGAATGCATCATTTAAAGAAGCTCATTGTTAATGTTATCTTAAAAAATGTCAACAGAGAAGCTGAAGCTCATGTATTTTTAACAGATAAAAAGTCTCCTTTATAGACACAGAATGTATCATTTAAAGAAGCTCATTGTTCATATTATTTTAACCAAGTCAACAGAGAGAGGCTCATATGAATTTAAACCTTTTACTTCTTAACATTTTATCTTATAATATCCAAATATATTCTAAAATTTGTCACCTATTCAACCCCTAAATAAGATTATTATCAGCATAATCTCTAGCTTTTTTAAAGCATTACTTGGTTATCTGTGCTGCCGAAAGACCCAAACAGCCCCTCCTCCTTCCATTGGAGCAACAGTCTGCATCTCTGCTTCTCTGCATCTCCAAGCACCATAAAATCTGCTAACGATCAAAGCAGATCATGATCTGACTGAGGACTTTAACGACCATGGCATCTGAACCTGCAACTTCCAAAATCTCTCTTTTACCTTTTTCCCCATTTTAAAACCAACTACGAAGTCAATTAAATCATACTTTTCTTTCTCTTAAAATGACAGAATATATTTCAACTGTTCACAAAATGTCATGAACATAACGTACAATGCACAAAGGCACACACACACATTATCTCTCACACACACACACTTACACCCTATCTCTGTCTCTCACTCTCTCTCTCTCCCTCTGTCTCTCACACACACATCTACACATACACACCAGCACACACGTAAATGCAGGCGCTTCACCCACAAGCGCAGCCCCTCCTTTCTCATAGCCAGGCCAGCAGCCACTGCTTAATTTTTTACATATATTCCACAATATTACCATCTCTATTTATTCTATTTTTCATGTCAACATAGATGTTACAGTATCTTCACGAAGCCAAATTCCCTCAACATTTAAAGTTTCTCGGGCATTTTAAAACATCTCTACAGTTTCCAAAATCCTATTCCATCCTCCATGCATACCATCAACTTTTCTTTTCAAGTTTCTTTGGCAGCTTCTTAGAATTTGGGTGGTCTCAATCCCGGGACTCTAACCCAGCAAATCCGTAGTGCCCGTCGGTACTACGGTGGGGCAGCCATGCCCGAGACTTTCAAAAATGCCAAATGGCCTAAAACCATGACAATTTTGGGGCCTCTAACCCTTAATAAATACCGTATTCCTCTTAATTTCTATATATTTCCTCTTTATTTCTATTCCAGCTCTAGCAGTTGTCATTCCTTAAATTTAGCAGTTATTAAATTCAGCCGTTATCATTCCTTAAATTTAGCAGTTCTTAAATTCAGCAGCTGGGTGTTTACTTAAGACTTTGGACACGGTCTTGATTTGAGTATATCCAATGCAGATAAACGGTCTGCTTACCCTGAATTTGTCGCGCGGGCCGTGTCCTCGCCTTTTTCCGCAACCAGCTGTTTTTTTTTTTTTTCATAATTACCTCTTTACTGTTTCTCAATCCCGGACGACGCCCCCAAATTGTTGTGATCGAATTCAATCACCCCGGGTTCTTTAATTGAGCTGGAAAAGGTAAATAAAAAGACACAAGACTGGGATAGAATTAAAGTAGGCCTCATGAGGGAGATCGGCAGAGCAGCGCTCCTGCAGCCTGCTTGGTCAATCGTCCCGCCAGATCTGCCGGTCTCTCTCTTGAGAAAGTTTTATTACACTTGAGAAAGGGGGTGGCTTGGGGCCCCCCTTAGTTTATTGCTGGGGGCCTCTCTTATCTCGTGCCTGTTACAGCATGGTACTCTCAGTGAAAGTCAGAGATGCACCTTAGTTTCACATACAGAAACATTTAGTTAATCAGCACATGCAGTTTACATATTCAGTTTGATTTTAAACTATTCTTTATATAATCAATCATAACACTCACCGGCTAGGAGAGTTGAAGCTCCAGGAGCAACAGTGGGCATTACCCCCGCCTCTTAGTCGATCCACTCACCCTCCTCAGCACACGCTTGACCCACACCATAACCTTAGGGGGGTCAAGCAGGAGAGTGAACATGATCTAGCGTCATATCGTCAGCCCAGCCATCCCGATGGGCCACCTCAAGGTCCCCAGCAGACAGTGGGCTGGTCAAGAACTGATTCACTAGCTAGCTCACTGTCGGCCTACCCTATCCCAGATGGCACCGACGACGCCGCCTTACCTACCAAGAACGAACCAAGTAAGGAGTCTCAGCTAAGGTACCCACCTCCAGCTCAAACCGCTCCTCTGCCTTACCTCCGACCAGTTGCTCCGCCAGTGCTACAGCCTGGATACCCTTCTCCAGCGCGTGTGACGTCCTCACCCGCATACCAGCCTGCACAGCATCCTGCTACTCATCAGCCTCCTTACATGGCCCATCCCCCCTACCATTACCAGTGGAACCCCTATCCTTATATCCCCACAGCGTATCAGCAGGCACCTCCCAATGTGGAAGGCCCAACCTTTCCAGACTTCAACAAGGAAGATCGGGCTCAATACGTAGAGCTGCGACTTTCACTCAGCACCCTCCTGCATCCTTCACAGTCTGAACATTATAAGTATGCCATCCTGTTGAAGCACGTTAAGGTGCCACAGGCCCACCGCCTGGTGTTAGCTTACGCAGAGTCGAGTATGCCTTACTCTGAAGCCCTGAAGGCTCTGGATGAGCGCTACGGACGCCCATATCAGTTTGCACTGAGGGAGATAGAGGACATGGAACGTCTACCACCCATCAGAGACGATAAGGCTCTCAACGAGTTTTCCATCAGAGTGCAGTCCCTGGTTGGGATGCTGAAGACTCTCCGAGGCAAAGGCCATGAGGAACTTCACTGCGGTTCAAACGTGAAACGCCTCCTCAGCAGGCTCCCCAAGCACCAGCAAGAGAGGTTCCGTCGTCAACAGTACAGAAAGGACCCGGATAATATGAAGCTGTCACTTGCTGACTTCTCGGAGTGGCTGAAGGCAGAGGTCAGATGCCTGGATATTGAGCCATGCATTCAAGATAACAGCGAGAAGGACAGGAAGGACTCCAAACAGTACATGTCCAAGGGAAAGGTGACTACAGTCATGCATGGGACAGACAGCTCCAAAGACCTTCTTCCTGACGAGCCCAGCAGAGCAGCGCCTCCTGTACCTCCCCAAGGTAAGGGTAAAATTTACTGCCCTTACTGTGATTCAGAACATTACCTCAGCCAATGTGAGCGCTTCGCTAAGCTGACCAAAGGGGAGATAGTGGACTGGATCAAAGCCAAGAGAAGGTGCTGGAGATGCGGTCGTTCTCACCTAGCTTCTGCCTGTGACCTGTAAGCCGTGTCGACTTTGTAAGTCCAAACACCTGTCCGTTCTGCACGAGGTCAACCAGAGGAGTGAGAATGAGCCAACCCTCACATCGACAGCCGAGACTCACTACCTGGATCAGCCAAATGGATACAGCCAAGTGCTTCTCAAAATCGTCCGAGTTAACCTGCACTACAAGGACAGAGTGTTCGACACGTATGCAGTATTGGACGACGGTTCGGAGAGGACCATCCTGCTTTCCTCAGCGGCACGACGCCTGGGAATACAAGGTCAAGCAGAAGACCTGACTCTCCGTACCATCCGCCAGGATATCAAGACACTATCAGGTTCAAGAGTCTCCTTCACCATCTCACCAACGTCCCAACCAAGTAAGAGGTTCCCCATACAAGGTGCCTTCACAGGTGACCACCTTGGCCTGTCTCAGTACAGCTACCCAGTTTCACAGCTCCAGAAGAAGTATCGTCACCTACGAGGCTTGGCGATCCCCCCCATCAACGGAGCTCAGCCAACCCTCTTGATTGGGTCGGATCACGCCGATCTAATCATCCCAACTGAGCCAGTGCGCCTGGGCCCCCCTGGTGGCCCGGTGGCCATCAAGACTAATCTAGGCTGGACACTCCAAGGTCCAGCAAAGTACTTGCAGCAACAGCTTCCAATCCCACAGTGCTTGTTCACCATTTCCTCACCTTCTGCTGAGCTGTTTCCTCAAATGGACCGGTTGCAACAGTTGGATACACTACCTTTCAAGAGTGAGAGGTTAGTGACCAGATCCAGACAGGACAAGCACGCAGTGGACCTGTTGGAGGCAGAGACCACCGGTGTAACTGAAATCCAAGAGCTGACGGACCTCCAATCATGGAGGTACTTGGAGTCACGGAATAACCCGGCAGATCCCATCACCAGAGGAATGACGCTGACAGATCTGGCCAAGCCGAATCAGTTCAGTCATGGGCCTGCCTTCCTTCAACAACCACACAACAGTTGGCCGTCCTCACCTGCTGTTGTGGAGGTTCCGGACGAGACAGAGATGAAGAAGACTGTGTTCTGTGGTCTCACATCAACTACCCCTGCTCCAGACATTCCAGCTGTCAAAGACCACTCCACCTTCGAAGAGCTCCTTGAGGCAACAAGTAGGTCACTGCACGGGGCGGCCTCGCCGTCCAGTGTTCCTAGTGCTGATGACTACGCAGAAGCAGAACTCCGGATCCTACAGAGAGCGCAATCCGATAGTTTCCCAGAAGAAATCCAGTGCCTCCAGAAGGGGAAAGCTGTTCCATCCAATAGTCGGCTCCTGGCACTTGCGCCGGAGTATGATGCTTCTAAAGGTCTCATCTGTGTGGGTGGAAGGTTGTGCCGTTCTACCAGCCTGGAGGAAGACACTGTACACCCTATCGTGCTTGAACCCAAGCACCCTGTCACCAAGCTAATCATACAGCAGTATGACAACAGGACACTCCATTCCGGAGCCGAAAGGGTCTTCGCAGAACTGCGACGCAAGTTCTGGATCCTCCGAGGTCGCGAGGCTGTGCGCCGCCATCAGAGATCCTGCCCAGAATGCCAGAAGTGGAGAGCGAAACCGACTATTCCCAAGATGGCCGACCTACCTCCTTGTCGCCTCCGCCTCATGAAGCCTCCATTCTACTCGACAGGGGTGGATTGCTTTGGCCCGTTTCAGGTCAAGCGAGGTCGGGGTACAGAAAAGAGATGGGGTATAGTTTACAAGTGCATGACCACCAGGGGTGTCCATGTAGACGTACTGCAGAACATGGATACAGACTCCTTCCTTCTGTCTCTCATACGGTTTGTGGCCCGACGAGGAACACCCTTCCATCTCCTCTCCGACCAAGGGACGAACTTTCGTGGAGGAGAGTCCGAGCTCAGAGCAAGTTTCCAGGCAATGAGCGAAGAATTGCAGAGCCAGCTGGCTAAGCATCAGATCCGCTTCCAGTTCAACCCACCAAACGCACCTCACTTTGGCGGGACCTGGGAGCGGGAAGTCCGATCCATCAAGGCTGCACTCTACGTTACCCTGGGAGCACAGACGGTGACTGAAGAAGTCTTGAGGACTGTCCTGATCGAAGTCGAAGGTATCCTCAATTCTAAGCCGCTGGGCTACGTTTCAACTGATGTAGCCGATGTGGATCCAGTAACCCCCAACTACCTCCTCATGGGGCGGCCCGATTCTTCACTCCCTCTGGTGGTGTACCCCCAATCCGAAATCCTAAGTCGGAAAAGGTGGTGGCACAGTCAGGTGTTAGCCGACCAGTTCTGGACCCATTTCCTGCGGAACTATTTACCTTCCTTGCAGTTGAGACAGAAGTGGGCGCGGGACACAGAGAACCTCACCGTCGGTACGGTGTTGATGGTGATAGACCAGCGGCTACCTCGAGCCATGTGGCCCATAGGACGGGTCACCAAGATCATCAGGAGTGCTGATGGGAAGGTTCGGACCGCTGAGGTGAAGGTTAACGAGAGGACCTACACCAGGCCAGTGGCCAAGCTCATCGAGTTACCAGCCCTACCAGAGGACGTCCCGACAGCAGCCCCCACGGACAGCTGAGCCTTTCAGGAAACTAATTCACACAGTGAATTAGGGGGCGGCTGTGCAAAAGGCTCAGGGAGCTGGGCTCCTGCACCCCACTCTCCCTCTCCCCTTGCGTGTGGCCTGCTCCCTCTCTCCTACCTGTGCTCGCCCTTTGCCCTCAACATGTCTGGGCATGTCTGCTCTCTTCACCCCACCTCTGCTGCATTTCAGGAGAAGTAGCAGACAGACTGAGACACTAACTTTGAGCATACATTAAGCATCTAGTAGAGTTAGTTTTCCCTGTTTGTGTGCGTTCATGACTACAAGTAAGTGTTTAGTTGTTTGTATTTAGGATATTTAGTGACTGTTAGTGCTTGTATGTTACTGTTTTAAGTCTAGCAGTTATGTATGTGATAATTTACCATTAGTCTGTATAGAATGATTGTTTCCTTTACCTGTCCCCTTTATTTAGCTTTAATCGTTGTTCTTGCCATAAATCACTAGTTAGTTTGGCCTGTTTGAGTTGTTTACCAGTAGAGTCTATTTAGATTATAATGTTATTTCCTTTATCCCTTCATTTAGACCACACACACACCGATGCAAAGTCCAGTTGCCTGTTCTGTACCTGTAGCCGCAAATAAACCGTCTAAAGGTTTTCCCTGCCTCCCGTGTCCTGACTAGACACCCCATATCGTTGGCTACTTTTCCTGAGCCACCAAGAGCTTCATTACACCCCCCCCGGCCATTTCGCACAGGGCCTCGCAAATCTCCCAGACGGCTCTGCGGACAAGTATCCCGGCCATCAGGCCTCCGATACTTTCAGTTCCCACCGGGTGAAGAAACCTTCCTCCGCAGTTTGAAAAGCGCGCGTCCGCTATCTCTCTTTGAGGTCTTACGTGATGTGACGTTGTTCTGACACACACACACACACACACACACACACACACACACACACACACACACACACACACACACACACACACACACACACGTAGATGATCTGAAGTTTGGGTTTAATGTTTAGTTAGTTGTTTATGTGTAGTTTAGCCATCAGAATTTACCCCAAGTGTTGTTTAACTATCTTTCAACACTTGTGTAAATACATTCTGATTAATTTGAATGTGAGAAGTTGTTTGCAGTGGCGTCAATTCAGTGGAAGCTAAGGTATGGCAAGGTTACGAGTCACAGAACTTAACTAGAGTATCAATCAACACGCCCAGTAAATACTCATCACAGAAGTCTGCTATGTACAGTAGTTTATCTGTGTGGTCAAGAAAATTGGAACTTTTTCAAATGCAGTCTCACTCACTGCAAAAACTCAAAATCTTACCAGGAATATTTGTCTTATTTCTAGTTATAATGTCTAATTTTTAGTCAAAAAATCTCATTACACTTAAAACAAGAGTCATCACCAGAAAAATAACTTGTTATTTGACCATTTTCACCTGTTTCAAGTAAATTTTCACTTGAAATAAGTAGAAAAATCTGCCACAAGATTTATCTTCTCACTACAAGCAAAGAAATCTTATTCCACTGGCAGATTTTCCACTTATTTTAAGTGAAAATCTACTTGAAACAGGTGAAAATGGTTGTTTTTCAGTCTTGTCTTAAATGTAATGAGATTTTTTTTGACAAAAAATTTGACATTTTAACTAGAAATAAGACAAATATTCTTGTTAAGATTTTGAGTTTTTGCAGTGTATAATACCTAGTGAAGTCGATCATGTTGTTCTGATTTGCATTTGTAGTTATTCTATATGTATTAAGTAATAGAATAATCAATACTAATCGACACAAAGTAATCCCATAAATGTATTTAAAAAACAAACATTTACATTTTCCCTTGAAGCCAAGGTGTGGCGGCTGCCGTACCCAATTGACGCCCCTGGTTGTTTGTGTTAATTATATACATATTTATCACAGCTGCTGGTTGCAAAGGTCTGAGCTCGGACTCTTTCCTTCACTGTTATTCTGTAACCCCCCCCCCCCCTGGATACAGGCTGGCACGAATGAAATAACAGTTACCTTGAGACTGATTTTGCTGTTCATTTATTTTTTTCCTGATAAGTCAGGTGGTGCCCCGTTTTGATTGATCAATTTTGATCATTAATTTTGATAACTAATCTTCTTTATTGATTATTAATAATTATCAAAGGACAATGATTAATAACTCTTTAATGACTGAACCAGCACCCCCTTTGTGGCACAACAACACCTCTTAATTGACCAGAACACAGGGGAGATATTTAGTGTCTTATGTGGATTCTTGTGAAGGGGCTGGGAGCCATTACCAGGGAAGCAGATATCCCTGCTTCCCTGGTAACCACAACCGGTCATAGACGTTTCCCAGAATAACTGCATGTGTGTCAATCAGTATGAATCCCCCATCTGATCACCATCAACTCTTTGCATCTGACGCCTATAAAGCCACCAGCTGGCGGCACATCCCGGGCTCATTAGGATTCTGTGAAGCGGCTGAAGTTTTCTGCACATCCTGCCTGGATCTGCTGGAAATGGCAGCCAGAAGCGGAGCGTCGACTGAAGCCAAATTTCAAACACCAACACTGGAGGAGCTTTTGCAGCCGCTGTGTTTGACTGCAACACAGTCACCCTCACATCACAAGACACAAGATGCGTTTGAGATAACAGCTCCTACGCTGCTCTGGGTTTATTTCTAAACAGACCAGAAGGAGACTGAAGAACAAAAAACTGAATATAATTAAATATAACTGGGGAAGAAAACATTCACACAAGAGAAAAAAAACTGGCGGAAACTTATACAGTTTGATTAAAAAAAAGAAGAGGAAGAAATGCTTCTGTGTCATTGATTAAAGTAAAAACCAGATGCAGTCTGCCAGGGAGTCAATTTGACATAAAATTCTCAGGATTAGTTTTCCATGATTTCCCTCTCATCACTCCCCCCCTTACATGCCCTCCACTCGTCTGCGCTCTCACCCCCCTTGCTCTCGTTTAAACTTTGCCTCCCTGATTGCTCGTCATCGTCTTTCAATCACAGCTACTTCTCTGTTTCCCAAACCTTATCTTCCCGCGACGCTCACCTCTTTTACCTTGGTGTCCTTGCGCTAATTCAATTACAGTAGCCACTAGAAAAGGCAATTATAATTAACACTGATTAATGATGAGAAGTCAGAGGATACATCAGCGATCGAGTGATTGGACAACATTAGTGGAGGGCAATTACGGTGAATCACGGCAACTTGGAGGAGGAATCAGGCGTCAACGTGCCGGGAGTGAAGGCCAGAGGTTTAAATTCAGGTAAACACTGATTCAAATCAGCCCATAATCACTCCACTGGGAGTGTGTGCCAAGGTGAATCCATCTCAACCCAAGTCACTTTTATTTGAATGACACCTTTGGTAACAACAACATGACATTACAACCGGTGACGTAAAGAACAGATCAATATAAATGTTATAAATGTTAAAAGTTAAACAACTTCTACTTCTTCAAATCAGAAAAGGTGGAGATAGCAATTGTCAGGAGGTCAGGGTAGGTTAGGGTTACGGCTTCAGAAACCCAAGATGCATCCACACTGATGAAACGCTATCACACTTGGCTGACGTTAGGCACATTTCCATCACACTTTAATTGCTAATCCAAAGCGGCAATTCTGAAACTGTGACAAAGGCAGTGCTGCGGGAGGCTGTCTCGCCGGCATTTTTCCTCTTTATGAGCGTAACTCTTGTTCTTCCCCCCTATCTCCTTAACTCTCCGTATGTCGTCCTGCAAGACGTCTTTACAACTCAAAAAGGAAGAAGATCTCAACTTCAAACAAGATGGACAAAAACATTTTTAGACTTTGTTGCGATGACCGCTACCGCTGTTAAGAAAACAGTCAGCAGAGGACGGAGGCCGCCTATGATCATGCAAATGATTCCTCAGAGGCAAAGCGCTGATATAATGCACTAATGCATAATGATTAAGTAGTGCTGTAGCCCTTATACATTGTATTAATGAGGCCAAAAAAATCTGGTAACCAGATCTGGATGACTTTAGATGTGATGTTTTGACAATGGACAACTCTGACTCATTTTCAGGTAGCGAGGTAGAAGTGGACTTTCCACTGATGGAATCAGAGTATTCTGCCTCTCTTCTCCACTTTCTACCAGTGTGAGATGAGTTTTTCATCTGTTCCCTGAGCATTAGGGAATCCAGAGAACAAATAATAAGCCTGCAGTCTCACTTTTGAAAGATGTGCAATGCACTGATGTGCATGCTGGTACTTTTCCAAGCTGGTATTGTTGTGAAAAAACTATTAACACCTCTGTATTATATGTTATAAACACTGGGTGACTATCCAGGCTGAAGCTGAGAGCACTGAATTATCATGAATAAAGACGCAAGACATGGTCCAAGTTCAGCGGATTTATTACATCATTTGCATGCAAGCGTGCAAAACGTATGCCAGGAGTCTCGATGCACAAGTGACACAAGTTTTAGGATGCATAGTACTTTGATCACTGCAGAATGATGAAGACTAAACACTAAAGATTCTCATAACTGCTGTGTGTGACAGCACAGCTAAAACTATCTCAGACAAAATATGAATCTGCACCCAGTTAAGGCTAATATTTCCATCACAATTATCATCCATCGTTTTAAAATAACTTCACCTTGACCCCAGCTGCAAATATTAGAAAGAAAAGGCTGTGTCGAGCCACTCCCCACATCAGAGTTTGTTCTTGCTGCATGTTAATGTGTGCAAGCTTTGTACAAACCAGAAACCAAAGACACAAAGGAGATCATAAAAGAGTGGCGTGAAACACACAAAAGGCTTTTTGTAGTTTCTCTTGAACGACCTGCTGAGGACAACAGGCTCATCGCAGTTGCTAGAAAGAGGTCTTTACAACTAACGGGATATTATTTTTTGAGAAATACCAGCACTTATTGATTTTTCTTATGCATTTTGTGCGCTTACGAGGAATATCGTACTGATTGTCAATAAAATAGAAAGATAGTAATTAAATAAGTGATTGAAATGTGCACAAAACTACAATAACATAGATACCATGCAAGGATATTCTCTGATATATAAACTGAAGTAACTGCATATTGAGTTTTGTTTAGTTTTATAACAGTTTTTTGGTAAATAAGATATTTTTGTGATGTCAGCGTCCTGATACGTCTGCCTGAAGGCCGCTGTAGCAAGTCTCGCTGCTACGGGGGTCACAGACAGGACAGCGGATACAGGGATCGGTGCAGAAATGTTTTTATTTGCCACGTTTTAATTCTCTTTTTAGAGGTAACTCGTGCACCAGCACTTCCAGCAGGGCTTCGCTCGCGCTCTGCTCTGCTTCCGTCCTCCTCCGTCTCCAGGGCCCGCACACTTACTGAAATACACAGTGATTAGACACACCTGTGCACCATCAGCTGTTCCAGCCGCGTCACCTGTGCGCCACTCCCCCGCACTCCCTCTCTCCCCTGCAGACCCCGCCCCAATCCTGCACCCTGCCACAGCCGCATTTTAAACACATCCTGTCCAACATGGGCTGGACATCCCAGAATGCTCTGAGCTTTCCTGAGGCGGTGGGAACCGTAGCGTTCCTCTTGGAAGCAGTAAGGACAGCTGAAACGGAGCAGTGTTGACAGCCGTGTGGAGCGCCCTCAACTCTGCATCTCTGTGCAGCTAGCAAACAACACACACACGCAGGAAGTCAGGACATGTTCTGACAGCAGAAACAGATAAAGAGTAGCTGTGTTTGGCTGAGCTTCCTGAGTACAAAGTCTTTTCTGCCCCTTCTTTAACACTTCACAGATTCGACCTGCGGCCACGTGTCCAAGCTGATTCTTGTAGGTTTCAACAGCTCATAAAGACCTGATCACATCTACGCAGCATGGAAGAAACGACTCATCTGTCCAGGCACATCTGTATCTTTATACCGGATGTCATTTTCACTTGTATGCGGCTTTGGTTACTTTAAGAGGTGCAATTACATCTGACAACATGGGCATCTAATGGGGAGGTCTCTGCTGCTTTAATATCCTTCTATGTGCCCCCATCCAGCCCAAATCAAATCTTCCTTGAACTCATGGTAAAATGTAATCAAGTTAAATCAAATTTTAATTTGAAATATATGCGTCCTTTTAATGCAGTAGGTTAATTTGATTGCATTAAAGGTGCAGCTCAGGCCCGTGAGACTTGTTTACACAGCAAAATGTGACAGAAGTCATTATTGACACGTAGATGCAGGGAGACCTTGGGAAGAAGCCAGCTAATGAATGTATGAAACTTGCATGTTCCTTGTTTTTCTTGTGTTTTTTCACTCATGGTTTTTGTTTGCCTACTTTATAAAGTGTTTCCACCTCTACCTGACTCAAAGCTGTGGATTTCTGGAATATTTCTGCAATTGGGTCAGATTTGTAGTTAAATCCATCGCACACATTCAACAGATTATTAATTACCAATAAGAGCAGCTATTCATTGTCCTCTAACTGCTGTTGTTTTTTTGAGTTATGCCTTTTTATTCTAATTCCCAGCCCTGTGTTTTTATTATGGAACTCCAGAGACACGATTTTCTCAGCTCATCTGAAGCCAGATGTTTATGAACGTGGATCTTTGTGCAGCGTGTCTTTCAGGAGCAACTTCTCCTGCTGATCCTCCTGTCTTTAGTACTAAAGTTCCAAAACAAAAACATTTCCAAAACATACAAAATAAAAAGAAATAAGCTAATTGCATGTTCTCCCAGTGCTTGCGTGGGTTTTTCTCCGGCTTCATCCGACGGTCCAAAAACATGTATATTACGTTGAATGATGACTCTAAAGGCCTGTTTCCACTGAGCAGTTTGTTTCCATTATAAAATAGTCCCATTAAACAGAGCCATACCGTACCATTTTTGGGCCCCCATTGTTTGTAGATCCATAGAAAAATGGCCTAATACGGCAAGAGCGGAGCTACTGGCGTCACCCGATACAATCTGTTGATTGGCAGAGAGTAAACGTCCCTCCCCACGACAAAAGCAAAGGTGCACCCAACGCTTGTAAACACTCTTCCCACTATGCCTGCAATCTTCTCCCAAACAACGTAGCATGGATTGTACGTACGAAGTACCAAAACAAAAATGAGCCGCTGTATGATATCCATCGTTGCTGTTGGTAATGTATCCATGGTAGCTACGCTTTTGTCGTCGCACTAAAATGATGCCATGTTGGTCGTTTGGTACACCCTGCATGTGCCGTGGTGGTCCGACTTGCAGAGGAAACGCTTACCTCAATTGACTGGACCATTCTAAACCGTACTGGACTGTACCAGACCGCACCGAACTGCTCAGTAAAAACTGGGTTTAAATTTCCCAGAAGTGCGTGAGAGCATGTTTGGTTCTTGGTCTATGACTGTGGCCTCGTGATGGACTGCTGACCTGTCCAGGTGCACCCCTGCTTTTCTTTTGTAATGAGCTGGGACAGACTCTAGCAGACCCCTGGGAACCTGCATAGGATTCAGCTGGTATAGAAAATGGATGGATGACAAATATTACCTCTATTTTGAATTTGATGGAGAGATTTGTCTCAAAAACAGAGTTGGGACATGGACAACAAAGGACTGAAAGAGTGAGTGGTACTAAAATGACATACCTGGAGGAACATGTACAACTAATAATGTTAATAATCAACAGTTCAGTGACACGATTGGACCTAGAATGACCATCACAGAGAGGCAGAGACGGACAAAGTTTCACTGCCTAATATCATCCAAAGATTAAGAGAACCTGGAAAATCTCTGCACCATCACTGCGTGATACACGTACGGGGTTCTGTAATGGGAATGATTGCATTCCCAGGAACAGGTATGTCATCCACAAATGCAGGTGTACACATGTAAACATGATCCAGAAACATTGATTTCCCCTCTGGAGCTGAGTTCACTTAAACTGGACCGAGGCACAAATGGAAAACTGTCCTGAAGAGCGAGAAGAGGGGATATCGAGCTTGTCATCATTTGAAAACCCTCCATCTCTATGGAATAGACAGCTGGCACATCTGGAAGAGAAAACATCAATGGTGAGTATATATTTGGGTTTCAGAGCAATATATTCCTAAAAAAGTGTCTCTGTGATCTTTCTAGATGTGGGTTTGATCTACCAGGTTATTTCCTCTGATGTATGAATGCAGTTTGGATTTGGGAGATTTGCAACATTAAACACTTTTAATCACCGACGTCGATTTTTCCGCTTCAGCTTCCTGTCGAGGGATGTTGTCAGGTAGGACAAGCCCACCTGTGCGAGACATTTTCTCTCGGTAACAAAGCTCCGAGCTGTACTTAGAGACTTTCTAGTTTCCTCCACCGAGCTGACACTGATTTAATTTCATTTCATTTCAGCTTCCCTCCACGGGGACGTTCAGATAACATTAATTAGGTTTTCTCTCTTTAACACCACCCTTGTGTTCCTGCAGCATTCGCATGAAGGCTGCCCGCCTGTCTGGCTCGCTGTCTCCCGGATCATCCCTCTGCAGTCTGTTTGTCTTCTGAGTAGATCGTCTGTCTGGCCGTGTGTCTGTCTGCCTCCTCGCATGTCCATTATTTTTCACCTTTATCTCATCCTGCAGTCCTGATAGAAGCTTTTCCACTCGTAAATGTTTCATGACACACAGCCTGGCTGGTAGTTAGGGATACAGTCCAGCTTTCAGATGGGCTTCTGAGAGCGCCGGACTGATGCTGTGATGGCCTTGTAATTACAGTTAACAGGCAGGAGGGAGGCAATAAAAAGCAACAGCAGCACAGTGGTTTCCATATACGAACACTTAAAATACGTCCAGCACATCAGTGGAGTCATTTGCAGCCCAACGAGATCGCAGCACTCAGCAGACCTTTGCTTTGGAGAGGCAAATTGTTTGGTTAAATTGTGCTTCCTCAGATAAAATCTCTACCTTCCCTTTGTCCTGGTGATTTAGGATTAACAACAGCGAAGGAAGGTGTGGCGTCTGTTCAGCTGCAGATAATAAGGTCATGAACCTCACAGCCAAACGGGATTTAACAGTTTTTACAGTATTTAAGTGCTGAGCACCAAGTTTTTACAACAATTAGAGCAGTTCACTGTTTATTAAACGTTTCAGGAGATTCACAAAGCGGTTGAGAAAACTCTGCTTCCAAGTGGAACTTAAAAGGTGAGCTGATGGATTAGAACAAAACTTAACCATACGTTACATGTAAATCAGGGCCAGTGTCAGGAAGAATCACCAAATAAATACTTCTTCAACTTTGGAAGCCCAATGGAGCTCAGGACCGGGGCGTCAGATATCCCAGCATGCAACACTATAAAGCCATTTTGGCAGTAAAGCTAAAGAAGGATGTTTCTGCCCCTCGGTAAATGGTGGAAATGATGCCCAATAGCTGTTGTGCACCAGGATCCCAGAAATATTTTTTTTTAAAAAGGGGAACAGATAGAGCTTTTTATCGGATATGTAAACATCCAGAGAGGCGAGATAAACAGATTCATGCCAGAAAACGTGGATTGATGCCGTAAATCACACCGAATCCAGCCGTGCAGTTGCAGTTGGCTCCAAGTACCACGCCACCCTCTCTGACCACCATCCATGCTTTCATAGGAGGCTCATTTAGTCTTTGAGAATGATTCCCCTAAAAAAAAGAAAATGAAAAAAGACACCTGCATGACAACTATTTATCATAGACATATACAATTAATGCATGAGGTGGTGCCTTAAAACTTTAATTCAGACAGTAAATACGGTCTGGTTTAGCCAGCGAAAACCCATGGTAACATTTGAATGAACATGCCGATTACATTCGCCCACACTGACTGTGTTGGTGTTGTGCCTTTATTTAGTTAATCAAATCCATGAAGTGTTGCTTACCCTTCCAGTACTGATAAAACAATCCAAAGCTCAATGTTGATCACAAATCCAGGTAATAACATCCATTGATACCCATCCAGGCTTTTGTAATGTCTAAGAGAATCCCGGATAGGGTGAAGGAAAATTGATCAGGTAGTCGTACATGTCAATATATTGGAGGTCTGCCAGCTCTGGTGAGGTTTTGATGCTTTTAAAAAGTCCTCCCAGATCATTGCAAGGGCCAGGAAGTTTGTAGTCAAGTTTAGCAACATAGTTAGGACTTTATCGTGAAGACATCATTCAAATTTACAAACACTCGGCCTGATTGGCACTAAAGGACCGTACAACCTCATCATGCTACTTATTACGTTTTTTTTACAATATTTAACTTTCAATTTAAAAAAGAATTCCATTTTATTTTGGACGCTTGCTGCTAGGCAACGGTTTATCGTACCAACATCATTACATTGAACATTGAAAAACCCGGGACGTGTTGTACTACAACATATTTTAGTCTCATCATGCTAGCTATTACGGTTTTGGAGATATTCAACTATGCTCATTTTGATGCGAAAAATTTGATATTTAATGGTTTGCATTAATGGGCGTGGCCTAACGGCTCAACAGTGCCCCCTAGAAAACTTTGTGCCTCAAGCCCCACAATATGGTTTGACGTACATGCATGAAAATCGGTAGGGGAGAGCGGGGTGAATTGAGTCAGTGTTTACTTAAAGGGATTGTGACATGAAAAACAAATTTTTCTTGATTTTTTGTTTTGTTGGGTGTCTTGACATCAATTACACCCAAAAAACAACGAACTTTTAACATTCAGTGTATTGTGTGCTTTCTGGGATTTTCCGCATAACTATGCAAAAACGGCGCATCTGGTTTGGTGGCGGGTCGTTACGTATAGACCCGCTAAATCACCGTCCCCTCCACCCAGCTCCCTGCCTCTTCTCCTCTCCAGCGCACCATAAAGGCTGATTTATGGTTCCGCGTTACACCGACGCAGAGCCTACGGCGTAGGGTTACGCGGCGATGCGCACCGTACGCTGAACCCTACGGCGTAGGCTCTGCGTCGATTTAACGCGGAACCATAAATGAGGCTTAACACGGAGCTGTTTAGAGCCTCTTTTGTTCTAATCACCGGAGGAAAACTGCTAAGAAGACCCGCGGCCACTGACTGGACTTAAGATAAGGGGACAGTGCTGCTTGCATGCCTTTATTTTTATGATTGTTTGCTGTGGTTCGCCCTCCTGCTTTTCCGTGCATGCTTCGCCTGTCGCTCCCGGCTTAACTCTCCGACGCCGCTGTGAGCGTATGGCTGGGCTGCAGGAGGTTGGGAGGAGGAGCGGGGCAATGATTGACAGGAAAGGGGGGAAAGGAAGCGTTTTTCACGGCGCAAAAAAACACTGTAATAAAAAGCCAGGAATAGAGTACTAGAGTGAAGTTTTTCTTGTTACACTCTTTTAGACACATTTGAGGGATGTTGGCCAAGACTTTTAATAGTGTTAAAAGCATGTTAAAAATGATGTCACAATACCTTTAAGGCATCTTTAAAGTGAGGGCATGACAGTAATGTCTCCAACTAAAATATGTACATATATTTCAGGATGTGGTGCATCCATGTGAATAATCACCTTTGATCTAAAATTAACTGTTTTTAAAATATGACTTTTCAAAAAAAAGTGGTCTCTTGGCTCAACTTGCCCCCGGTGAAGGGTAAGTTGAGCCTAGGGAGAGGATAAGTTGAGCCACAGGGGGGTAGATTGTGCCACTGATTATGTTGAAGTAAAACTTAACATTTTCACCTCATTTAATGCCATATCAGAGCAAGACAAATTCAACACCAAATGACTCCTTAAATGTTTTATTGTTAACAATGAAGAAAAAAATGAACTTCAAGGCTACTACTCAACATCCCACTTGTCAATGCTGCACAGGAATACGAACGCCTTCTCCCTTCTGGCTGTTCCCCCAAGTTTTTGCGGTTTTGGGAGTTTCATGAGCACATCACCTCTAGGGATGAGTCCTTCATCATTCTCTTTGAATGTAGTTTGTAGTAGTTCAACTAGAATCAGGTGTGCTGAATTGACCAGGATTGGGCACCCCTGTATGGTTATCTTTTTATTTATCCTTTATTCAACCATTGCAGTTTACGTTGAGATTTACATAAGAATGATGGTGGGCATTTCCCTGAAAAAAAAAAAAATATTCCTTATTATTATAAATGTACAGTTAGACTAACCTGCTTTTAGTCTCTCATCCAGCTTGCAGGGACATCAAGGCCATTTCTTCGTGCTAACTCAAATGCCAGTTCACGACATTTCATGGCACTTAGACCATGAAACATTGCAGCTAGATTTTTTATATGGTCTGCAAGCTCTGTCTCAATTTCTTCACTGAAGACTTGATTGGCATGTCCTGTTCTCTTATAGCCTGTTCTTTTCACTTCTCCTAATTGTTTCATATCCATGTATCTCATTAAAGTCATCCTGACGATCTTCATGTCCCTTGCCACCTGACAAATGGATTTCCAATTCTGTACCTCTGCCACTGCTCTGTCCAAATCCACAAGAGGAGTTGAAGCCCTGTCTGTCTTCCGTTTATAGTGGCGTGGCATGATGGTTTCTGGTCTAAAATTAAAAATGTCACATAATTTCGGTGATAAAATGTAAGAATGCAATGTACAGATTACAGTAACATAATACTTTAATAATAATAATAAGTGGGTGAAGTTGAGCCACTGACTAAAATTACCCCACCCCTGCCATTTTAACAAACTTGTATCATCCAGCAGTTTAGAGCTAACATCATGCTAAAAGTATAGCCTCATATTATAACTTCCTAATCCACTAACACATATGTGAGATTTGTTCAAACTTGTCTTTAATTGTTCAGACGCAAGAATCACGACTCCTTGAACATGAAAAATTCACTTTGAATGGCAAAAAACAGTTTTTTGAACTTAAATATACTTACCACTTACTCGATCAGCCTCTCTCCATCACAGGGTGAGTACAATGGATGACTCTTCAAACACATGTGGTCACGTGACCAAATTTGTCTATGGTTGTTCATAAACAAGGGGTGGCTCAAATTCCCCACAGGCTCAAATCACCCCGTTCTCCCCTACACACCTGTGTCATGTCGCAACTTAAAGAAAAGTCTCTTGGCGCCATGGCCGAAACGAACAGGAAGTCGGCCAGGGCGCGAGGACCCGTTCATCGCTGCTTGCAGCTTTAATTAGGGCCCGAGCACCTTCAGTGCGAAGGCCCTATTGTATCTGTAGGAATTTTTTTTTTTCTTTTTCTTTTTCTTTTTCTTTTTCTTCTGACGAAAGGAGGGCCTTTTTGCCCCCCTAAACGTGCCCAAAAAGTCACCAAATTTTGCATGCAAGTCAGGCCTGGCGAAAAATTTGATATTTAATGGTTTGCGCCCCCCGGAAAACTTTCTGACTCAAGCCCCACAATACGGTTTGACGTACATGCACGAAAATCGCTACACACCTGTATCAGTACACAACTTAAAGAAAAGTCTCTTGGCGACATGGCCGAAACCGAACAGGAAGTCAGCCATTTTGAATTAATCGTGTCACTTTGGCGCAATTTATGCCATTCCTTCGGCAGTTAATACGGCCCGAACCGTAACGTGCCCCCAAGTGTGTTATACATCAAAATGTGCGTCTCCATCCTGCGACAACACGCATTACTTTTCTCTTTCAAAAGCGTTACCGTGGCGACGCTAGACGCCAAAAAGCACGCCCACCCTTCATCTGGTTGGTTCAGACCGAAAAAACTTTGCGCCTCAAGCCCCAGAATACGGTGTGACGTACATGAACGAAAATCGGTACACACCTGTATCATGTCGCAACTTAAAGAAAAGTCTCTTGGCGCCATGGCCGAAACCGAACAGGAAGTCGGCCATTTTAAACATTCTGAATTAATCGCGTAATTTTGGAGCAATATGAGCCATTCCTTCGAGAATTAATACGGCCCGAACCGTAATGTGCACCCAGGTGTGTTATACATCAAACTGTGTGTCTCCATCCTGCGACTACGCGCATTACTTTTCTCTTTCAAAAGTGTTAACATGGCGACGCTAGACGGCAACAAGCGCGCCCCCCCTTCATCTGATTGGTCCATATTTGATAGTTCCCCAAAAGTCACCAAATTTTGCATGCAAAGCAGGCCTGGCAATAAATTTGATATTTTATGGTTTACATTAATGGGCGTGGCAAAATGGCTCAACAGCGCCCCCTTGAAAACTTTGTGCCTCAAGCCCCACGATACGGTTTGACGTACATGCACGAAAATCGGTACACACCTGTATCATGGGACAACTTAAACAAAAGTCTCTTGGAGTCATGCCCGAAACCGAACAGGGTGTCGGCCATTTTGAATTAGTCGTGTCATTTTGGCGAAATTTATGCCATTCCTTCGAAAGTTAATTCAGCCCGAACCGTAACGTGCCCCCAAGTGTGTTATACATCAAAATGTGCGTCTACATCCTGCAACACCACGCATTACTTTTCTCTTTCAAAAGTGTTACCGTGGCGACGCTAGACGCCAAAAGGCGCACCCCCCCTTCATGTGATTGGTCCATATTTGATAGTTCTCCAAAAGTCACCAAATTTTGCATGCAAGCCAGACTTGGCGATAAATTTGATATTTCATGGTTTGCATTAATGGGCGTGGCCTAACGGCTCAACAGCGCCCCCTAGAATACTTTTCTCTGCCATAACTTTTGAATGGTTTGACATAGAGAGTTGTGGGTGGTGTCATGGGACTCTGTAATGAGTCCTTAAGCTTCGTTGGCCTTAATTAGCCCCGCCCCTTCTTCTGATTGGTTGTCCCGATTTTCTGCTATAACTTTGGAATGGTTTGACATAGAGTCCTGGGTGGTGTCATAAGATTCTGTATGGAGTCCTTGACCTTCATTGGCCTGAATTAGCCCCACCCTTTCTTCTGATTGGTTGTCCCTTTTTTCTGCTATAACTTTTCAATGGTTTGACATAGGAAGTCGTGGGTGGTGTCATTTCTGATATGCTTATGGGGGGCGGTGGCCTTGAGTGCGAGGGCCCGTTCATCGCTGCTTGCAGCTTTAATTTCTTTTGAGTTTATATGCGCAGAAAACTCGAGCGGCTCTCTTTCCTGCCAAAATGATCCTGTACACAAAACAGAAAGTAGCTCTATACAATCAATCAATAGGTTTATTAAGGATGCGTATGGTCCACAGCACAAGACAGAACACAAAAAACCCCTGCAAAGACAAGAAATTAAAACAGACACACTCCAAACTAACAAAAGGTTCCACATCCTACATTGAAATTAAAACACCAGTGATTCCACATGCAGGAGGAGGAGGCTGCAGGCTTCATCGATTCCCAGATAACCTGCATCTGGACATAAGAAGAGCCAACACTTACAAACATTTGACGTGCACTTCTCCATCACGATTGCGTATGATTATTACGAAGACTTTAGAGATGAGTATGGCACATACAATTTGTCTTTTATACAGGTCTAAAATTTCCTTTAAGGTGTAAATACACTTAGAAAACGCCAGATTAAATAGATGATTTCTGCCCAGTTTGCGACTGAACCTTTGCTGTTTGGGGGCGATGTGATCTCATTGGCTTCTTCAATTGGGGACCTCCAGCAGTCCCTGAAGTTGTTTAAAGTAGAGAAGAAGAAGAAGTCCTGAACAAATCATTCAGGAGTCACGAGTCCTTGTCTCTATTGACTTGTTGACTGACTGGTCTCTGCTACCACTAGCTCGCTAACTACAAAGAAGAGCTCGGACAACACGTCACTATGTGTGACTACTATTCTAACTGTATTTTTGTATGAATGTATGAAGGGCGTTGCTTCCTGGTTCCACTAATGAATCTCCCAGTATCTGACTCCGAGCCCAGGGAGCAGAGCTCTTAGCTGAGTTGAAGCTTTTCTCCTGCTTTGTCCTGGTCATCTCTGAGTGACGGTGCAGAAGAAATGATCCGGTATGTTATGTTTGTCTGAAAAATGTTAAACCAGCTTCACCACAACTCTACCTGCAACAGCTCGAGTGAATTTACCGTAATAACCACGTGTTGACTTTCAGAAAATTGGAAACTGAATTGTTTTTTGGCCTCATTTAGGCTTTTTGTATTCATTTTCTATTCGTGAGGAGGCTTCAGTTTGAAGAGGGCTAAGAGCGTTAAATTTACACAGCTACATTTTGTTAATAGTTATTTAATCCAAATTAAATTAAATTAAATTGATTTATTAATTCCCAATGGGAAATTCATTATGTTGCACTGTTTAAACTTAATTCAGGGTTGTTTTGCACTGTTGCCTGTATTTATTAACCATGATTAATTAATTTGTAAAAAAAAAAGTATTTTTTTAATGAAAGGCATAATTTTCTCATTTCAGATCAGAGGTTTTGTATATGAATCATTTAAATCAGGGGTGAACTGAGAGTGGGTGGAGCCTGTGTTCACACACTTTAGGTTACTGACTCAATCAATCAATCAATCAATGAATCAATCAATCAATCAATCAATCAATCAACCAATCGATTGATCAATCAATCATTCAGTCAATACGTCAATCAATCAATCAATCAGTCAATTAATCAATCGAGCTTCCAATCACCGGTTTGTGGCCAAGTTGGAAGAAGCCAGAATGAGACCAGCCTGGCTCTCAGTCTGATAGAGGGGAAAGGAGATGCAACACTGATGCTGTTTCTAAGGAAGGACAGAGCAGACTTTACTTCTGGAGGACGCACAGGGGTCTTGTGCAAGAGAGGGGTCTTGTACAGGAGAGGAGTCTTGTCAAGGAGAATGTTCTTGTCCAGGAGAAGGGTCTTGTCCAGGAGAGTAGTCTTGTCCAGAGGAGGGGCCTTGTTCAAGAGAATGGATCTGGTCCAGGAGAGGAGATTTTGCAGGAGAGGGGTCTTGTCCAGGAAACGGGTCATGTGTAGGAGAGGGTCTTGTCCAGGAGAGGGGTCTTGTCCAGGAGAGGAGTCTTGTGTAGGAGAGGGGTCTTGCCCAGGAGATGGGTCTTGTGCAGGAGAGGGGTCTTGGCCAGGAGAGGGTTCTTGTCCAGGAGAGGAGTCTTGTCCAGGAGAGGAGATTTTGCAGGAGAGGGGCTTCTCCAGGAAACGGGTCATGTGTAGGAGAGGGGTCTTGTTCAAAAGAGGGGTCTTGTCCACGAGAGGGGTCTTGTCCAGGAGAGAGGTCTTGTCCAGGAGAGGGGTCTTGTCCAGGAGAGGGGTCTTGTCCAGGAGAATGGTCTTGTCCAGGAGTGGGGTCTCGTCCAGGAGAGGAGTCTTGCCCAGGAGAATAGTCTTGTCCAGGAGAGGGGTCTTGTCCATGAGATGGGTCTTGTCCAGGAGAATTGTCTTGTCCAGGAGAGGAAATTTGTGCAGGAGAGGGGTCTTGTCCCAAAAATGGGTCATGTGTAAGAGAGGGGTCCTGTCCAGGAGAGGGGTCTTATGCAGGAAAGGGGTATTGTCCAGGCGAGGGTCTTGTCCATGACAGGGGTATTGTCCAGGCGAGGGGTCTTGTCCAGGAAAGTAGTCTTGTGAAAGAGAGGGGTCTTGTCCAGGAGAGGGGTCTTGTCCAGGATATTGGTCTTGTGCAGGAAAGTAGTCTTGTCCAGGAGAATGGTCTTGTCCATGAGAGGGGTCTTGTCCAGGAGAGGAGTCTTGTCCAGGAGAAGGGTTTTGTCCTGCAGAAGTGTCTTGTCCAGGAAAGGAGTCTTGTGCAGGGGAAGGGTTTAGTCCAGGAGAATGTTATTGTCCCTGTGGAACCCTGTGGAACACCATCACAGACCCTTGACTGTTCTGAAGAAACTTCATGTACATGAACAAACTGGAACCTGTCAGATAGATATGATTTAAACCAACGTAGAGCTGTCCCTTTAATCCCAACAACATGCTCTAACCTGTGCAGTAAAATGCCGTGATCTACAGTGTCAAAAGCAGCACTGAGGTCCAGTAGAACCAGTATGGACACTAATCCCTTATCTGAGGCCATAAGAAGGTCATTCGTGACTCGAACCAGTGCTGTCTCTGTGCTATGATGCATTCTGAACCCTGACTGAAAGACTTCAAACAGATCATTTCTATACAAATAGAATATACTTACTATCTATACTTTTCCAGAATTTTAGATACAAATGGAAGGTTGGAAATTGGTCTATAATTAGCTAAGGTGTCTGGGTCAAGAGAAGGTTTTTTAAGTAAAGGTTTAATTACTGCAACTTTGAAAACCTGTGGTACATATCCTAAATTTAGGGATAGGTTGATTTGGTCCAGTATTTTCGCACCAATAAGAGAAAAAATATTTTTGAATAGTGGAGTCGGGATGGGGTCTAACATACATGTGGTTGACTTAGCTCTATTGACGAGTGAGGTCAGCTCAGGGAGGTCTATAGGATCAAAACAGTCTAGAGTCAAGTCAGAGCCTAGGGAAGTCACTAAAGCTGAAGAAACGCCCACAACCGGCTGGTTGATTTCTTCTCTAATTCTCGTGATTTTACTGTTAAAGAAGCTCATAAAGTCTTCACTACTTAGAGCTGCAGAAATGCACGGCTCAACAGAGTTGTGACTCTTTGTCAGCCTGGCTACAGTGCTGAACAGAAAACGTGGGTTACTTTTGTTAGTTTTGTTGTTCTCCAGGAGAACGGCCTTATCCAGGAGAGTGGTCTTGTACAGGAGAGGGGTCTTTTGCAGGAGAGGGGACTTGTCCAGGAGAATGGTATCTTCCAGGAGAGGAGTATTGTCCAGGAGAGAGGTCTTGGCCAGGGGAATGGTCCTGTCCAGGAGAGGAGTCTTTTGTAAGAGAATGTTTTTTTCCAGGAGAGGGGTCTTGTGCAACAGGGGGGTCTTATCCAGGAGACGGGTGTCGTGCACGAGAGGGGTCTTGGCCTGGAGAAGGGTTTAGTCCAGGAGAATGGTCTTGTCCAGAATAGGGGTCTTGTCCAGGAGAGGGATCTTGGCCATGAGAATGGTATTGTCCAGGAGAGGAGTCTTGTGCAGGAGAGGGGTGTTGTGCAGGCGAGGGGTCTTGGCTGGGAGAATTGTCTTGTCAAGAAGATTGTTCTTGTCCAGGAGAGGGGTGTTGTGTATAAGAGGAGTCTTGTCCAGGAGAATGGTCTTGACCAGGAGAATAGTATTGTCCAGCAGAGGAATCTTGTGCAGGAGAAGTGTTTTGTGCAGGAAAGGGGTCTTGTCCAGCAGATGGGTCTTGTCCGGGAGAGAAGTATTGTGCATGAGAGGTATCTTGTATAGGTGTCATGGTTAGTCATCCGGCCAGTAATTTTCCACTCACCTCTCTCCTGCCCATCTGCCAGCCATACCCACCTCAGTCAGTCACTCCATTCACCTGCTCACTCAGCTGCAGCTCTTCAGCAATCAAGCCAGGATATAAGCTCCACTCTCCTCCACACTCACTGCCAGATCGTTCTCCTCGTTCTCCTGCCAGACCTTCCAACATTCACCCTTCTTCTGATCTCCCAGTTTCGACCCTGCTTGCTTCCGACCTACCTGCCTCGTCTCTACCCTGGTAAAGGCCTCAGCCCTTCTGTCTTTGACTCCGAATCAGCCTCACTACTTCCTGGTCTTTGCTGTGCTTACCTGCTTCTGCTGACAATAAAAGAAGTCAGTCACCTAGTGCTCATGGTTTCAGGGGTACCGACTTACCGAGTTACTTTTGAGTTTCACCAACGGAATTTTTTGTGAAGAGTCATCTTGCTATTGCTGTTTCCTGTCCCTTGTCCACTGGACACCTCTGTGATATTTATTTATATTGTATTGCTTTAAAGGCCAAGCTTCTTCTCACCTTAGACTGCCTTTTTCTGCATTTTAACAGAGCTTTTGGCTCTCGGACTGCAGTCAGTTTCTTAAAGTAGACTGGGAGGCAGAACCTGGTTCTTCTCTTGTGGAACCAGTTTCCAGCTGTGATTCAAGACAACACCTCCCACTCCCACCTCCATGTACATATCTTCTGTTGTTGGTTGTCTTGGGATACAGATCCTGTATGAAAGGCAGAAAATGGAGGGATGAATGAATAAATGTGCACTTTTTGTTTTTTAACCCTGATTAAAGCAACTTTCACTGGAATAAAAACTATCATAGCCTCCACATGTTAACTATCTGCCATCCCTACTCTGCTGCTGGTGGTTTAAACCTTACTTTACAACAACAGAGATGACTTGTGAGTGTTCTGTAATACTTTTAAAAGGAATTACTGGCTGAGAAACCAGAGGTGACAGAAGGTTGTCGTGTTGACTTTAACACAGCTCTGAACCTCGCTGAGTAGCTTTGATCATCATCGCTTGTGTCATCAGATTCTCTCTCTGGAGGCAGTATGGGAGAAATCGGTACACTGCTAAGTGGTGACAAATGCAAGAATTTTATCTTGAACTTTTTACAGTCTGCAGAGATTTACTCATCTTTTCCTGACGCCCCTCAGGTGTGATGAAGCTCGAGTAAACATTTCACGATTAAGTATGTTCATTCACATCATGTCGTTTTGTTTTTCAGATGCAGCTCAACAGGTTTACGCATTTAGAAATAAGTTAACAAACATGCATCACAGATGAATGGGGGCTTTGCTGTAGTCCCAATGTCTGTTTTTGTATTCAGGACAACCCGCTACTGAATTCTCCTTTTATGTTAGGATGATGTACAACAGACTCCTTCAAGGCCAGCAGAGATTACTCTGCAGCTGTAACACTTGGTCTGTAGTTAAAACTCACATCTAATAATATGTGGAGACTTAAAAAGAAGATTGCAGAAAATGCGTTCTGATTCTGAGAGGAGAAAAAATGACGGAAGCAGAAACTGCATTGTTTTCATCTGACTGTGATTACACTGCAGAAACAACACGCCATCGGTGTTGTTTTGAAAATTCTACAAAAGCAATTAGAACAATTTGCTTTCATCAGCATGACAGCCACAGCACAAGTGCACGCAAGAGGAAGCAGAACAATCAGAGCACGTCTGTACATGTTTACAGTGCGGGGCAGGTGTCCACCTGCAGGCGAATCGCCCTACAAACGGATTTGTCGCAGCTGTGGGCTCCCCCAGGCTCAGATGCTGCTTGCACACGCTGCTGGATCCCCACACAGTCAAACTCGCCTGCAGCCTTGAACCTGGAGCATCAAACCACAAGTCAGTCTGATCCGAACCTGGAACTGACTGAGTACTCTGTGACTCACCCTAGGTTATCAATAAAAATCACTCGATGATCTAATTGCACCAATTTTGAAATAGGTCAATTCCGAAACCCATTGAAAATGTGTGCTGAGGTATCACATACAAAGAAATACAATAAATGTGATGGATAGATGAAGACTCGTAAGGCTGCGTGTTAAATCAAACGGTGACCTTTAAAATCTTTGGCCAGCACCACCGTAATGGCATAATATGCAATAAATTAAATATTTTATTTAAAAAAATATATATTTAATTAAATATTGAAGAAATATTGGGAGATGCACAACATACTCCTCAGAGTAGAAGTGTGAACATTAGTGTCATCCGTAGTACATAATGTCTTCAAAAGATTCAGAGAATCTGGAGAAGTCTATGTAGACTGAGGACGAGTCTGGCAACAAATACTGGATGCCCATGATCTTCCACAGGAAGCATCCATCCATCCATCCATCCATCCATCCATCCATCTTCAACTGCTTATCGGGACGGGGTCGTGGCGTCAGCAGTTTGAGCGGAGATGCCCAGACTTCCAAAAGTAACTTCATAGTAGGAGAGTCTGTCTGCTAAGCTGGTTTTCCTGCTTTCCAGACCTTTGACCTACAGGTGTCAGGGTTCGACACTTCCTGTTTTATTTTGAAGCCTGTGTCTTTGTGTTTAAGTTCTGGTTTGACTTTCCTGTTTCCCATCTGCCCTGATTGTCTGCACCTGTGTCTTGTTAACAATTGTGTATATCTGGTCTTGTCTTCCCTTGCTCCCTGCTGGTCCGTACTGTTTTCCTCCCTCCGTGTTTCCACGTTCAGGTTTTTGGTTCTTGTTTTAGTCCTTGTTTTTGTATCCTGCTCGGCAGCGCTTTGGTTTTGTTTTTGTTAAAATAAACACTTTTTGGGAACTCCTGCCTCCTGCTCTCCTGCATCTAGGTCCTACTCCAACCGCACCGTGACAACAGGAAACATGACAAAGAACATCAAGGTTCAACCCCACATCAGACTAACGTTCCTCTCCAAATGTCCATCATTTGGTGTCTTCATTTCCCAGATGTGTGTGGACTGTTGTTACAAGGAGAGGAGATGCTGCACAGAAGCAAACCTCACCCTCTGGACATGTTTGTTTTTTAATGAATAAAAGATACATTTATTAGATATGGGTCATTGCATTGTTTTATTGGCCAGCTTTTAGGGCCTGATCAAGCTGCGCCCATCATTTTGTGAGCTGTAACAGCATTTTTCATAAGACAGAAAGCATTTCACAAGATGAAACACTGATGTTTTATATGTTTGGGGTTTTTTGTAAATATTGTGTGTATTTCTATGTAGAATACTAATTGATTTATTTTTGTCATTGTGAGGTTATACTGTAAGTATAATAGAAGACATCATATGCAAACATTTGATTTCATGGGAAAGTTAAACCGAGTTCAGCCCAACTCACATTTCTACACACACACACCACATGCCTCTCTGCCTCCTGCTGGAATCAAAGCACATCAAACACTGAGACTGCTGTCGTCTTTACACCACCCACACACACAATCAAAATGTATTTTCCATTACATGTTGCTCCACACGCACACGGGTCTCCCTGTGAGTGTAAAGTCTGTTGTGTCTGTACAGTCGGGTCTTCTGAGAGGAGGATTCGGCAGCCAAGAGCTGAACCCACCATACACGTGCAGCTGCTGATGCTGAATACCAAAGAGCTGCTTCCACTGAGAGGAAACACAAGCAGGTGCAGGGTTCATGATGGCTGACAGCGGCGCTGCTTCTGCCTTAAGATGCTGAATGTTATCACAGAAGAGATAATCACAGGTCAGGAGGACATAGGTAGTCAGGGTGAAAACAGGTATCTGTAAGTGCTCTAACAGCTTCACCGCAGGTCTCCTGTGCAACACAAGACTGCACCACATGCCCCGCAACCTCCGACTGCCTTCACACCTCCACCTGAGCTGCAGAGCTGTGATATCTGACATGCACATGTGGAGCGCTCGATTGATTCTTGCAATGCTGGTCGTATGTCTTTCAGACTGTCTTCTGTTCTCACTTTGTGCATGTTTACAATTTGTAGTCATGTGGGAAAAAATAAAGTATGGCCTGTTTCAGTGGGGCAGGGCCCGCTCAAAAAGAAAATCAAGACTCACATCTTGGAGTGACACATTCAAGTTTAGTTGGAGAAAGATTGCTCACAATTGTAAAACATTTATGACAGTTTCCCAGGAGTGAATGTCCGAGCAAGTTCAGCTCATCGTCAGACAGACCATTTCTGAGAAACTGCAAAAAGCCCAAGACCCATATGTCAGACTCCGTAGTCCTGAACATGTTGAATGTCAAAGTCCATCCATCCATCCATCCATCCATCATCATTATCATCATCCATCCATCCATCCTTCATCATTATCATCAATCCATTCATACATCCATCAATCCATCCATCCACCAAGCCATCCATCCATCATCATTATCATCATCCATCCATCCATCCATCCATCCAACCATCCATCCATCCATCCATCCATCATCATTATCATCATCCATCCATCCATCCATCATCCATCCATCCATCCATCCATCCATCATCATTGTCATCATCCATCCATCCATCCATCCATCCATCCATCATCATTATCATCATCCATCCATCCATCCATCATCCATCCATCCATCCATCCATCATCATTGTCATCATCCATCCATCCATCCATCATCCATCCATCCATCCATCCATCATCATTGTCATCATCCATCCATCCATCATCCATCCATCCATCCATCCATCCATCATCATCCATCCATCCATCCATCATCCATCCATCCATCCATCCATCCATCCATCATCCATCCATCCATCCATCCATCCATCCATCCATCCATCCATCCACTCTAACCCCATGCAGGATGACAGGTGTCTTTTGGAGCATACCCCAGCTGTCAAAGCAGGGAATGGATACATCATAGACCCGTTGCCGAACATTAAAGCTCAAGACAACACAACTAAACAATCTGTCATCGTGCCAGCTACCCAACACTAGATTTTAAGTTTCAATTATATGTTTGGTGCTTGGTAGATCCATAATCTGAGGTAAACGCATGTTACTGGTGAAAATTAACTTCAGCTAACTGTAGTTTGTTAATTTATCCAAGACAGAGTCTGTGTTTCTGCATTATGACTTAAATATGTTTTAGGTAACATTTAGAGTTAAAATCGTTGTTACTTTGACTTTGCTCTGTTTTGTTTGGATTTAGAAAATTAAAGGAGCATGAGGCTCCTTTTAAGAAATGAGACTCTCTAGCGCCACCCTTCACCACAACGGCCGTCGGGGGTACTGCAGCCAACAGTGAAGCCGGCACGGGAGAACGGGGACAATGCGCATGCAGCGTCATGTGACGTCACATCCGCAGGACAGCGCGGGAAATTCCGGCCCGGAATTGCAGCACATTTTGCAGCACACAGCCTGTTCAAGGCAAAGGAGAGATACACTAGAGGGCTCATTCGTTTTGGTTTGGAACGCTTCATCTGACATTATTACTAGAAAACTTAAAACGTATACGATTTTTTTTCATAAATCCTGCCTCAAGCTCCTTTAAATGAAATAAACTGTATTATTATATTACTCCATAAAACATGACAGCTCAGGATCTTCCAGTGTTTTTCTGTGGAGCTGAAAGCTACAGATGCCTGAGTTTGGGTCCGTGTGGAACTGATACCCAACAGTCATCAGCTCATCTACCCTTGACCAGCAGCTCTTACTGATGGGTAAATTAGATCATCTGCTAGTTAGATTGACCTAGTGTGCCAGAAGAAAAAACATTTCTGTCCAAAAAGGACATGGAAGCGTGACTGAAGTTCAGAAAACTGCATCTGAACAAACCAGAAGGCTTCGGGAACAATGTTGTCCAGTCGTCACCAGATCCTTCCATCTGCCTGATGGTTTCCCTCTCGTTGGGGACTTGAACAAACTGACCCTGTTTTTATGTATTTCAGCCTTTTGGGTCTGTGCGCATCCTCATCATAACAAGATCTGACCAAAGTCAAGAAGTTTTGCCATAATGTACAGAACCATGTTCAGAGGGACCTAAACACAATATAACAGCACAAACAATGTGTACACACTGTCAAGCGCTGTGGTGGAGGGCTCATTATGTGGGTTTGTTTTTCAGACTCAGGACCAAGGCGCTCATTTAAAAAGCACATGCACAGAACAGGGACTGAAAGTCGTCTATGTCACTCTTAACTCAAACGCTTTGATCTATAAACAAACCTGACGGGGGATATGCACACTTGAAGCAAATTTTGAACCTTAGACCCGAGACCAGAGAGACCGGCGACACAGATAGTGAGGTGGTGAATATATATTCAATGTCTGCTCATACCAGACTTGTAGATTCTTAATGATAACAAGATGTGCAGGATTCAGTCTAATTGCTGAGTAAACATATAAACTGGGCGATGATGCACGTGCGTAGTGCTGCATGATGGTTGTGCTGGCACTCCTGGAGCTGAAACAGTTTCATCAGGATGGAGAGTTTTTAGGGACCGTGAAGATTTCCTGGCCTACGATGATTACTGGCTTGGTCCAGTTTTAAATGGACCGACCCGCTGAAACCACACCAACCAGTGCATGTACAGGTGTTGGCTTCTCTCAGGTTTCTGGCAGCCGGATCTTTCCAGCAGGAACCGGCCGGTAGGTATGTGTTCGCTATAATTAACAACCGCCAGTCTGAAGCCCCTTTTGGGTTTGATATAAATGCTTATCATCAGGCGGGGTATCACAGCTGACCCTGAACTCAAGAATGCCATTCTGGATGGGATTATTAACGTGACCGGTCGATAAATCAAGTTTCCTTAGGTGTGGGAGAACAGGTCAACATTAAAACATGGATCTGAGACGCTGACCCAAACCATCTCTGTGATGGCTCCTTGATAAGTAAGAGTTGTTATAACTTTAAAGAACCATCAATGAAGGAAATGACTGTGCTATAAATGTTATTCCTCACCCATGTTTCTTGAAATATGTATCAAAAGCGATCCATCCCTTGGCCGCCACAATGCAGCTATGTAACACAGAATATAATAATAATTTGAGTTTGCTCTTGGCTCCTGTGAACCCATTTCACTGCTTTTGTTTTGTTTTCATCAAACTTTATATCAAATCAGTTTTAATTCACCTTTTGAATGCTTCATTAGACAGAAGACAGCATGTACATAAGTGACATTCGCAGTCTTGCTGAGCTCTGTCTCACCCACTAACAGAACAACTGAAAATGTATTTCTTTTAGTTAAAATTAATTCTATAACTACCTCAGAAGCATTTCTCTTCATCTCTCCGTCTCTTTTTCAATGTGCCTCATGTCCACGGGTGGACATGCAAGGTTGAGGATACGTCTTTATACGGCCAGCCATCTGCAGGGATTTGTGCTAATTAATGAGCAGCGGGAGCACGCACCAATGTTGCCATGAGTGTTCACACATTTTACAATATCTAAGCAGCTTTTTACCAGTCCAGAGAACGATGAGGGAATTATGTTTTCCAACTGCAGTTGATGACATGATTGAACAAGTGATGCATGCTGACAGCATGGCCGATTGTGTCTAAATACGTTCCACTTGTTTGTCTTTGCACTATCAGACAAGGATGGGACAACATTCCTTTTCTCTCCTTGTATCAAAAATGCCTATCTGTAATTTGTCTGTGAATGCCATCAGCTGTCGGAGTAACCGGCATCTTTAAAAGCTCAACCTGACAAGTAAATGAAAGAAAATTGCCTCCAAAGGGATTCGTCATGGCTTTTTGTTTTGAAAATGCAGAAAATTCATTTAAGACATGGCAAGAAGATAGACTGCGTTTAAATGCAGGACATGTCTTTATCTTTGTCCTAACATCAGCCGTTCGCCTCTGTCAGAACTCGCAAAAGTCTGATGACAATTACCACAACTGAGAATGTTATTACTTGATGAAGCTGCGTACATTGACCCCTCTCAGAGAAAAGCTCTCCGTCCACAACCACCCTGTCTAATCACTCTGAGTTTTGTCAATATAGTTTGTAGATGTAAATCATATAAGAGATAGTTATTTCCTTGGCGTTTACAGCAGAACAGTTTTAGCTGTAGCTACCTTCAACTCCAATTACAACAAAGTCAAATGTAAATTAAAGCTGCAAGCAGCGATGAACGGGCCCTCGGGGGCGGGGCTAATTCACACCAATTATGGTCAAGGCATTCAAAACCATGTCCGATGACAAAACCCACTAGTCTTTATGTCAAACCATTCAAAAGTTATGGCCGAAAATAGGGACTATGAAATATCGACCAATTAGAAGAAGTCGCGAGGCTAATTTGCACCAATGAAGGTCAAGTACTCAAAACCGAGTTCGATTACACCACCCACAACTCTCTATGTCAAACCATTCAAAAGTAACAGAAAATAGGGACAACCACTCAGAAGAAGGGGCGGGGCTAATTCAGGCCAATAAAGGTTGAGGACTCAATACCCAGTCCGATGACACCACCCACGACTCTCACCACGTCAAACCATTCAAAAGTTATAGCAGAAAATAGGGATAACCAATGGTGTTGGTTGGGATCTCTCCACATTATAGTTGTAAGTTTACAATATATTGCTCATTGGTTATATGAAACTATATGGTATAGTTTCTGTTACTTTATTTTGTTATTATTTTATTTCAGGATTTGCTTACTTATATGTTATATAAACAATACAATGATTAATATATATTATAATGTTATTTAAGCAAATTCCTATGTTATTTTTGTGTGAGATTCAGCCTGCTTATGTTTATTGTTTACTATTTCTGCAGGGCTTCTTCATCTCTGTCATTAAATGAAATAATTGACATTGAGGAGTGTATTTCTTCATTTAGCGCGATATGTTTTTGGGCAACGGTTGCGAGGGAGCAGTACCCATAGAGGGTGGTGAGGCGCTCGGGTTCAAGCGACTAAGCTGCTCGGGGAGGTCCCGGACTTATTTTGTAATCTCTAATTTTACTTTTTCTGTTTGCGAGTTGCCTTTATTTTGAAATCTGTGTTTGTGCGTTGGGCTTCTTGTGCTTGAGTTGTTGGGGGTAGGAAACAATGGTCAGTCACACCTGAAGTGGACATTGATTGGCTGTCACTGTGTTTGGGCGTGTTTAGCATATGCTGGTAGGCTCCCATTGTAGCTGGACAGGCATGGGGGGGAATGGTGAGTCGCAGAGAAGAGAAGTAAAAATGAAGGAACACGTGAAAGTCATGGGTGTAGTGAACGGGGAATTTATATTTCAAAAACGCCCCAACGGCACCATTGATAAAAGTAGTTACCACAGAAGCAGCTCAAGTTTAGCCTACCACATAGATGCAAAGCACCCGGTCTCAAGGGCAGCCACAGCTAACATTAGCAACAACGATGTTAGCAATTAGCAGCAACAATGTTAGCAATTTATTGAGCCACAACAACGCTCTTCCCCAAACTAGACCTGAGGAGAGCACGACCTGCATGGGCACATCTGCGACAGAGAGGATCGCGGATAATCTTGCCAAGTCATGTAAATGGCTAGGATTGCATCTGTTCAAGTCTGTTAAAAAAAACAACTTATAAAGCCACTTTTTTTCTTTTAGGTGAGATTAAAAAAGAGATTAATTAGATTCATTAATTTCAGATCCTAATTAATTAATTGCTCCATTTTTGTAATTGCTTGACAGCACTATTTTATCCATCCTTCATGGGCCCCTGAAGGCATCTGGGACTTGTTGCAGCTGCACCGGTTGGCGATTTACGCCTGTGGTGCTAACCACTAAGCCATTTCCTAAAGCATGGAGCCGAACTTGTATTACCCTACAATTTTCTTTTCTTTTTTTCATTGTTTTCTTTTTATTTGAGTTTTTAAACAAAACATTTTATATGTTGTCATTTGAGGTTATATTTTCCTCATACTAATACCCAGTATAATAAATTGATTGTTATCATGTTTTTAAACTAAAGTGTAGGATAAAAAGAGAGGAATCCAAACTGTAGACTGGTACAAGAAACAGCTGGAAATGCTGCAGCAGGAAATTATGATAAACCACCCCTTTATTAATATGTGACAGCATTAAAACCGCTATATGTTTTCCCCTTTAGATTTTGTTCTGTCTTTATTTTCTGTATTTATTAAAATCAAGATTTTTAGCTCAGATTAAAATAAATAGCTTCAAAGTGATTTGACCAGCCCGTTTGATCCAGAGCAGCTTTGATCACGTTTTTGCATCCATGCTGCGAATGTTTGGCCTCAGCTGCCAGGAGCATGCCAAAGTAAAGACACGCGAGTCGTCTCCAAAGTCTGCCGTCCTTTCAGCAGCACTTTGTGTTTTGTCGCATCAAGATCTCTGCTTGCAGAGGAAATTGGAGCCAGCGCTCCCTTTTCATCTTTCCACTTCCCACTGACTCTAATTAGCAACATTCAGATACACAAACATCTACCTTTCAACATCAAATGTTTCCTCAAATGAAATACGACCCCAATTTTACTGCGCAGCTCTACACTAAGATATAATGATGCATTAAATTGGGATTAATAACATACAAACGTCCAAAGTAACGTGCAATTATTGGGTTTGGGATGGAAGGAAATGTGAGGAGGAACGCATCAATGTTTATACCCAAGATGTCTGAATGTTCAAAGCGTCCCCTTTTCTCTCCAGCTTCTTACAGGGTGAAGCAGGAGGATGTGAAGGAGGTGTTTTTGCTTCATGAAAGCCTAACTTCAGGCGATGCTCGCCAAACAAAGGAGATGAGGCTGACTCAGCAGAAACCAAAGGAGAAAACAAAGGAATTGACAACCGGTGGGGATTGTAATCAGATTTGAGTCAGCAGCTTTTTACCAATGCTTTCTGTCTCCGTCATATATGAGCGGAGGGACGGATCATGTTAACCTGCAGCGAACACCTGCTGGAACTGCAGGTGGCGTTTCCAGCTTCTTATCATCTCAGTTCAAAGTGAAACATTTCCTCCAACTTTGTCTGACAGCTCCAGTAAATTCACATCCAGTACCAACTTTTCAAAGAAGAAACCGCTCATGAAAGTAGGAGAAAGCTGTTGTGATATAATGGAGTTGAGTTGAGCAGCTCGACGTGCTGCAGATGTGGACTGTACTAAAAGAGCAGAGGGGTATTCCAGGAAGCGGGTTAGTGAAAAGTCTGAGTTTGTTAAGCCTGAGATGAAGAAAATCCAGAGTTTTCAGTTCCAGAAAGCGATTTAACTCAAACTTTGAGTCAGTTACTACGGCAACTGAGCCTCTGAACCTAACCTGCTCGCTAGCAGGTTTACTTCAATAAAGCCTGAGTTTCTCTCTGTCTCCTCCCTCAGTGGCGTCAATTCAGCCAATGGGGCTTCACGCATCCGTTTTCTGCACCACGGACAGCAAGCGGCAGAGTTAGAGAGCAGAAAAAGCGTATCTGACAAACGCAAGGTATTTTATTCACTATGTCAGTGCAACAATATCACAGGGACATCCGAGTTTAACTTCAAACAGTTAAAGTCCAAATGCAAAAAGGAGAGGGAGGGAACAGAAGAGGGAAAGAGAGAGAGAGTAAAAAAAAAGTCAAATATTCCCCTTAAACAGATTTATAAGAGGGTAGGGTGATTTGATATCTTACCTTAAAATGAACTTGCATAATTAATCCATCAGTGGCTACAGCCTCCTTAATATCTTCTGCTGCTGGGGAAACATTGCCTTCTTTCTTTTTTTTTTTTAATTGTGTGGTTGTCGGCTTCCTTTTCATTTTTGTAAGTTAGTAACACTGCAGAGCGCGCTAAAAACCAGATTGATAGCGACCACTGTCGTCAGGGACGCTGGGACATCACATTTCCAGATATGAGTACAAGTGTTGGGAAAGATAATACCTAGTGAAATCCATCATGTTGTTTTGATATGCATTTGTAGTTATTTTATATGCATTAAGTAATAGAATAAATCAATACAAATAGAGACAGAGTAATTCCATAAATGTATTTAAAAAAAAATAAAAAAAACCTTTACATTTTCCCCTGAAGCCGAGGTGTGGCAGCTGCCCTCGATCTAAATGACAATAAAATTTCATTCAATACCATTCCACCACTGTTTTCATCGGTAAGAGTGAGAGTCTGATGGATCCATGTTTTATTTAGAGCACAGTCATCAGGGTGTAGCAGCTCCTCTTCTTTTACAATCTTTCCATATTCATGTGGGAAGTGAAGAGACCGGCTGATGGATAACAGTACGGGATTGGAGCTCCTCAACAGTCCTGGATCGTCTTTTTTGGATTTTTGTGTTGGTTTGTTTGTTTGTTTGTTTTTGACGTTTAAAAGATTTTCAGTTGGTGAAAGTTCTGGACTGCAGGTAAACAAGTTCAGCACTTGGGCTCTTTCACCACTAAACCAAGCTTTTCTAATTATGGATTTAGTACGTGGCTCAGCATTGTCTTGCTGAAAGATGAAAGGACTTCCCTGAAAAACATCTGTTGCTCTAAAACATGCTCAGTATTGGTATTTCCTTTCCAGATTGGGAACCTGCCCACGCTGTGGACACTAATGCAACCCCGTACCATCAGAGATGTTTGAACACAGCTGATAACAAGCTGGATGGTTCCTCTCTTCTTTCCTCTGGAGGTCCAGGTGTCTGTGGTTTCAAAAAACTATTTTGAAGTTGAATCACCTGGCCACAGGACAGTTCAGTGCATTTTAGCTGGGCTTGGACACAGAGAAGGCAGCATTGGTTTTTCATCATAACATTTATGCCACGTTTACACATAGCCGGGTATTTACAAAAACGGATATTTCCCCCTCTACGTTTTGAAAAATTCCATCATTTACACGAGATCGTTTTCAAAATCCCTTCATTTACACCAATCCGCATAAATACGCTGTTAAGGTGCTATGAGCCAATCAGAATCCTGGAAAAAACATCAACAAATGACACGTGTAACTTCCAGTTAAGGCTGATTTATGGTCCCGCGTTACACCAACGCAGAGCCTACGGCGTAGGGTACGCGGCGATGCACACCGTACGGCGCGCGTACTGCGTACCCTACGCCGTAGGCTCTGCGTCAATTTAACACGGGACCATAAATCAGGCTTTACTTCCAAGACGGAACGAGAGTCTTTCGTTTGGAGTGACAGAGAAGTGGAGTTACTTTTAAGTGTGACTTTAGAATATAAAACAGGTAAAATATTGACGGTGGCCAAACAAATTGTAGACACAGGTGGCACTCATGAAGCTGGTGACGTTTCTGTCTCATAATGTGACGTTCTGAAGCCTAAATCTCCGTTTTCCTCCGTTTACAAGCAAACGTGAAAACTGAGTTTTTGAAAATCTCCACTTTAGCCGGAGTTTTCAGAAATGATCGTTTTTGGGGGCTTTGAGCTCCGTTTTTGTATAAACAAACGGCCAAAACGCATGAAAACGCCACCGTTTTTGCTCCATGTAAACGGGGCCTTAGTTTTCTGCAGAACAGCAATGACCTCGTTAGTTGTAGATGATCCTCCAGGTGTATCTTTTTAACACCACTTTCTTTTCCAGCCTTCTGTTTGTTACCCGTGTCCATCAAATTAAAAATGAGCGACTAACTGTCATAAAATGGTAAAATATATTAATTTAGTCATTCAATATGTTTTCTGCTGTGAATGAAAATATGTTTATGAGATCGACCAATCACTCACACAGTTTACTAACTGTTCTGGAATTGCAGTTGTATTTCCCAAATCAACATGACCAACATGATAATCTGGTTAAGTGCAGCCGTTGATTGACATTTGTGTTGATGTTATTCAGCTTGTGATTACTGATCAAACATAATTTACTTTGGATGGCAGTCAGATGGCAGATTGGAGCCCTCTGGCGCCAGCCGACACAATCCAACAGGGATTAGATTTGTGTTGCAGCAGCAAAGCGCTGCAGACATTTCACCTGTTTTTGGTGCAGAAGAAATATTACCTCATCTCTGAAATAACCAGAATTATGTTTATTTTTTCAGATTGAGATATTCCCCAGATCTTTTGCTCAATTTGCTTCTCACAATCATAGTTCATTTAACCATTTCATTTTGAAGCTGAGCTGTTCGTGTCATTGAGCTGGATAGATAACTGGGCGGTGGCAGGCTTCATACAATCCCTCACACAAGAGCAACGGTCGAAAACAGCCAAGATGGCTGCAGAATTGCTAACAAAACCCAACAGCAGGTGTTCTCCAGCGTTCCTGGGGCCTGTACTACGAAGCAAGTTCAACATATCCAGGATATCTTTTCCTTATCCAGATTCACTAAGCGGGACAATTGCAATCACGCTAAGCGGTCACACGACGGCGGTTATCAACTCGGTATATCAACCCAGGTTTCTCCAATCTGGATATGAGCGCGTGCACATAAAAGGGGCGGTGTTTTCAGCGCATGACCAATCGCAAGCATGGAGAAGTCCGCTGTCAGAGCCGCTTATTTCAGTAGCGAAGAGCAAACAATAATTTTACGGAAATATGATGAGTATAGGCATATAATACAGGCAAAAAGCAACACAGTTGCAGCTGCAAAATGCAGGAAAGACAGCTGGCAAAAGATCGCTGACTGTATAAATGCGTAAATTCATAGGGATATAAACATATATTTGAATATTCTGGGAATCTTAATCTTAAACTGTAAACCATGATCAGCAATATTAAAATAATAAAAGGCTTGCAATATTTCAGTTGATTTGTAATGAATCCAGAATGTATGACATTTTTTTTGTTTTTGTGTTTGCATTACAGAAAATCACAATATTCTAATTTTCTGAGACAGTCTGTATATATTGGTTCTATAACTATTGTTGTTGACCGATAACTTGTGCTGATGCTGTACCAAAGAATTGGGTTTTTTTTATTTATTTTATTTAATTTTTTATTTTTTCAGGAGGGGGGTATTTAGTATTTTAAAGTGACTTCTCAGAATGTTCGAGAGACGAAATTGATAATCCCTTTTTTGCTATCCCCTTACAAATGCATCTTCTTTTTCATTTCTTCTTGATTTATTTATTTAATTGGTATTAGTTTTGGATTGACTGTACATCGGATTTTGGGTGATGATTTGTTTTATTTATTCATTGATTGATTTATTTTTTATTTTCTCCTCCACCTCTTTTTTCTTTTTTTCCTTTTTTTTTTGGATCGTTCATAGGTACTCATCAGGGAAAGCAAAGGGGTTTTGGTGGTCCCTGAATACGCGTTCTCTTCGGAGGGATCCTCTCCATGGATGTATGATCCTCTCACGATCCGCGCACCAAGCTCCACTAGATTCTCTTCGAAAGGGCATGTCATTTTCCAAGAGAGCTGATTGGTCAGTGGGCGGTGCTTTTACACCCGGCGATCTGTATCTCGAACATAACCTGCTCCGGAGCAGGTTAGCGGTTCAGCATAAGTTACCATGGCGATGTGCCCCGCTAAGAAGTGAACCACCGTCGTAGTCCTGAAAACCCAGGGTTAAACCTGAAGTTACCTCGCTAACCTCAAATCCCGCTTCGTAGTACAGGCCCCTGCTCTGCTACAGATGATCTGTATGTCTTTTGTTGATGCTCATCTGAAAAAAGAAAAAGGACCAAAATAGAATGGTCATTTCTGCCCCAAAATCTGCAGGTAATCGCGTCAGTAAAGCCACTGAAATCCATTTCCAGACTCAACGGCAGCAGTTATTATTTCCACTCTGCAGTCAGATGAAAACTTTATTTTAAAATGAATGCCATCAACCAAAACCAATTTAATTTGAGCAGAAGCAAAATGGAGTAAAGTGTTTGCTGTCAGCCACAGGTGGAGGAATAAGCCTTCACTTCAACTATCACAGTGTGGCCTCCACCTCTGGAGGTTTATTCAAATTGAACTGTGTCTTCTCCGGACTGAACTGTTTACTCCGACTGATATTTTGTTCATTTGTGTGAAGACCTGTCCTAAAATACATTTATTGATATCAGGTTACAGAGCTCAGACTGCTCCAGTGTAACTACATTTTCTTGTTTAGTTAACAACACATCCACATCATGTCTCCTTATTCATAAAATTTGGCACATTGGTGAGAAAAGTCAAAAGCTGTATAATGGAGAGAAATAACAAGAAGTGATAAAAGGTTTAACGAGGCCAATGAAGTTAAGTGGAATCAGGCCATTAAACTCTACAATAGCATGAGTGAGTGTTTCAGAAATAAAAGAAAATATAAAGTTAATTAAAGCTGCAAGCAGCGATGAACGGGCCCTCACGCGTGCAATTTGCACCAATTAAGGTCAATGACTCAAAACTAAGTCTGATGACACCACCCATGACTCTTTATGTCAAACCATTCAAAGGTTATGGCAGAAAATAGGAACTATGAAATATCGACCAATCAGAAGAAGGGGCGGGGCTGATTTGCACCAATTACTCAAAACAGAGTTCGATGACACCACCCACAACTCTCTATGTCAAACCATTCAAAGGTTATAGCAGAAAATAGGGACAACCAATCAGAAGAAGGGGCAGGGCTAATTCAGGCCAATGAAGCTCAAGGACTCAATACAGAGTCCGATGACACCACCCACGACTCTCTATGTCAAACCATTCAAAAGTTATAGCAGAAAATAGGGACAACCAATCAGAATGAGGGGCGGGGCTAATTGTCACCAATTATGGTCAAGGACTCAATACCGAGTCCAATGACACCACCCACATGTCTTTTTCACAACCCGTTCAAAAGTTATGGCAGAGAAAAGTTTTCTAGGGGGCGCTGTTGAGCCATTAGGCCACGCCCATTAATGCAAACCATGAAATATCAAATTTATCGGCAGGCCTGGCTTGCATGCCAAATTTGGTGACTTTTGGGGAACTATCAAATATGGACCAATCAGATGAAGGGGAGCGCGCTTTTTGGCGTCTAGCGTCGCCACGGTAACGCTTTTGAGAGAGAAAAGTAATGCGCGTTGTCGCAGGATGGAGACGAAAATTTTTGAATTTTGTATAACACACCTGGGTGCACGTTACGGTTCGGGCTCTGAAGCGGCTGAAGAAATGGCATAAATTTCGCCAAAATGACACAATTAATTCAAAATGGCCGACTTCCTGTTCAGTTTCGGCCATGGCGCCAAAAGACTTTTCTTTAAGTTGCGACGTGATACAGGTGTGTACCGATTTTCATGCATCTACGTCAAACCGTATTGTGGGGCTTGAGGCACAAAGTTTTCTAGGGGGCGCTGTTGAGCCATTAGGCCACGCCCATTAATGCAAACCATTAAATATCAAATTCTTTGCGAGGCCTGGCTTGCGTGCAAAAGTTGGTGACTTTTGGGGCACGTTTAGGGGGGCTAAAAAAAGGCCCTCATTTCGTCAGAAGGATAATAATAAAAAATCCTACAGATACAATAGGGCCTTTGCACTTACAGTGCGAAGGCCCTAATTATATGTGATATTTGCAATTTAAAACTTATTTGAAGTACTGATTTAAAGAAACAAAACTGAAAACCAGTATTGAATTGCCCTCCGCTGAAGCAAAACCATATTTTATTGTTGAAAATATCAATTAATTTTCATTTCAATTAATATTTGATTATTTTAAGGAACCTCTTATGTACTTCTCTTCAGGTGATCTGTTTGAACAACCATTTATCACTTTATGTTGCACATGAACAACAATAAAACATACAACAAACATTGTGGCAGAGGAGACTCAGGAAAGTGTTGAGGGAGAAAACAACATTATGACCAAGTAAATGACAAGGGTGTGTGGCGGACCCAAATGCAGCACAACAGAGTGTTGAGTAAAAGTCATTATTATAGACTTTCTCACAACAGGTTTGAGTGCTGAGTAGATCTGGAAGTCGGAACACATGAACTGAAACGCCGGTCAGTCAGAGGAATCACCAGGCAGCCCAGGGAGCAGGCAAACAGAAACCAGAGACGCTCAGGCAGAACTCGTGGTCGGGGACAGAAGGCTGAGGTGATTACCAGGACGGAGAAAGGCCAACAGGTCGGGGACGGGAAGGGTCGGCAACAGGTGATCAGTCCGGGGAAAACCGCTGGAAAGTCAGGCATGACAGAAGAGCAATCTGGCAGTGACTGGTTAGGAGTGGAGTAGCAGAAGCAGAAGTAGAAGCCCAGGGCTGATTGCAGATGTGGACCAGGTGTGGAAGGCGGGAGAAACCATAGTGACATGAGGAGGCGGAGCTGCCAGGTGAGTGAGGCAGGTATGGAGCTGGAGTGGATGTGACAATAAAAGACGAAGTAAGGGTAAATATTGGAACGTGAAATCAACTTAACCTCTACATCTGTAGGGGTAGCCTACAGATCTCTGATAAAAACTGTACGGTAACTTTAAAAACAGACCAGGGCTGCGTTTCACGTTGAACTGACACAGTACAATGCAACGTGAAAATAGCAGACTTGAAGTCTGACTACTCCCAGAAAGTAGCGCAGAGCTTCCAGGTGTGTTTGGTTTGAGTTTGTCATCAGGAAATTTGTTGTAATTTTATCTGTATATATCACAGATATATACATATCACTGCCTTCAGGTCTTCTTTTCCTTTCGGTTGTTCAATTCAGCAGATTATTCCAATCTAACCCTATCCTCTGCATCCTCTACTCTCACACCAACTAACTTCATGTCCTTTTTCATTTCCAGTAGTTTTTTTTTACTTTCTAGATGTCTTAGATGGTCAAGAAGTCTGTTCACCACACAAATTAAATTCACATGTTTTTGACTGAAGAAATCATTTTCAGTCTCTTCTTGTTAGTTGGTGCATAGATTATACAATTATAGGCAAATTTTGAAAACTAATAGTTAAATAATATGGTTGATGTTGGTGTGCAATTCGTGATTCAGAATAATCTCAGAATAATCAATAGATTAGTCAGCTATTAAAATAGGCGTTAGTTGCTGCCCTACTGCTCAGACTCACAAGCTGGTCTGTCTGTCAGGTAGTCAGTAATCCAGGTGATTGTGGAGTCATTCACCGGTCTCTTCAGGTGTTTCTAACGTAGTAATGCAGGATGGATGGTGTTAAGTGCACCAGATAAAGCAAAGAACATGATCTTCACAGCGCTGCTGCTTTGTCCAGATGACTGTGCAAACTGCAATGGGTCCTGAAAGGTGTTTGTTTGCTTACTCGGGGCGGCAATAACAGCAAGCAATCACTCATACAGGAGACACTGCTCAAAACAATCAAGATGGCTGCAGAAATGCTGATAACACCACAGATCATCGGGTTTTTCATCTTGTCCTGATACTCGTCTGGCCGTCGCTCTGCCTATGCCACATGCCTCATTTCTGTGATTGGTTATACACCTAACCAGTGCTGTCTAGAAGCAGTTTCTTCTGCGTCCATTGGTAGGTTATCACACTCTGTGAATCACAGTTGAATCCACAAGAACCAGACTGATCTATGAGGGCCAAACTTTAACTTATATTATTTCAGTATCGGATCACAATTTTAAAGTGTTTTCTTTTTCACCCTTCACCTTTCTGTCTGGAAACTTCTCATCATGCTTCTGTATTTTTAAAATAACGCATGTCGCAGGGTTTGACACAGGAACAAATACAGCCAGAAGGTTGTGTTTTCTCTGCAAACACTACAGTTAGGTGGAGGGAAGCTGGTGAGGGATCATGTTGTTATTGCTACATCTTTGCTGGCGGTCACAGTTGAACAGCATGTCTCTCCCTCTGCTCATGTAAAACATCAGTATTCATGTGGAGCACTTTCACATGCTGTTGAATTCAAAATGAACCCCTATCTCATTACTCAGGAATGAAAGATTTCAAGTTGCCTCAGTGAGATGAAGGTGGTGCATGTCGAAGACTTGAAAAGATCCAGCAGTGTTTGCTGTGCTCAGCTCAGGTCTCTTACAAAGTACTGCATCATGTTACAGTGAGCACGACCAGGCTTCATCCAAGGTCACCAAAGATGAACAAATACTTGCTTTGTTCTTTTTTGTTTCTTTCTTTTAAAACTTTCAAATAATGTCTCTCTGGTCCATATACCAACAAACGTTCCGACAAGGGGAACGAGGACCGTGCACGCCGAGACGAAGTGACCAGGCTACGACGACCAGGAAAGGGGGACCGCCCCGGCTGCCAGCGGCGCTGCATCATCTGTCTCTGAGAGGCAGAAAGAGAGAGCCGCTCATAGCTGAACCACCAGCGGAGCTTAAAGGAGACCTATTATGGCATCTAATACCTATTTTAAACAGGCTTTGAATGTCTTAAAAACAAGCTTTTGATTGTTTTTGCTAAATAAATTAGAAATTCAGACTCCGAGCCATGTCTTTATCTTCCCATTCTCTAACCTCATTATCTATGCAGGATTATGAGTGGGCGGGGCTATTTATTTATTTTATTTATTTATTTATTTAAAAAGGATCCCCATTAGTCTTCACCATGGGAAGACTATTCTTCCTGGGGTCCACACATAGACATACAAAGATTACAATAATATAATAACACAACTCAAAAAGGGTGAAAAACATTCACTAGAATTCCTGATGGGGGGATGTTGGACCGTTTCCCCCTCCGTCTGGGGGCTCCGGCGGCGCCGGGGGCGCCCGTGGAGGTACGGTGGGGCCCTGGCCCGACGCGGAGGGCCGGCCCCCGTCTACTGGATGGCCGGTGGGGGAACGTGGGCGTCTTACCAGGGCCGGCTCTGCTGGTCCTGGCTTCGGCCTCTGCTCCCCGTCCTTCCCCCCCTACACGATTCATACGCACATAGGCGAAGGGGCGGGGGGTCCGGGTCGTGGGGGGCATTGTCCCGCGTGGCCCGGCACTCCCCGCCTCACGGTTTTAACAGCAATGTAGACACTTCACATTCAAAACTCAATAAATACATTTGACAAGGACACGTAGTTCGGGAGGGGGGGGGTCGGTGTCAAATTGATACTTGGTCCTCCCCCTCCCTGTTTTTATGGCAGGGGATTGCCTGGGTCGCGGCCCGCCGCCGCGGGATCTCTGGCTGCTTCTTCCCGCGCTGTGGAGGCCCTGCCCGCGGGCCCCCTCGGCTGCCGCCGGGGGGGGAGGGGGCCTCGCAGGCGGTGGGTTGCCTCCCTCCTACTTCTCCCCTATGTGGGGTTGCTGGTGGCCTGGGTTCCGGGTTCTTCCTTGTCGGCCTCTGGTCTCGCGGGTGGCGGGGTGGCGGGGTTGCCCCCCCCTCCCCCACTATAGATACACACACACACACACACACACACACACACACACACACACACACACACACACACACACACACACACACATGCATGATCATATACATACACGCACACACACACATATACATACACACTGGCTTGTTCACCTGCATGCTTGCTCTGTAGTTTTTCGGGGTTAGGTAGCGGTAGCGGTAGCTTAGCTCAGACTGTGATCAGATCTCAAGATTTGGGTCGATTGCTGTTCTTGTTTTGGTCGGCTCCGTGTCGGTTTTGTGTTTTGTTTGTGGTTTTTTGTTGCAGATTTCCAGTGCTTGACGTGTGTCTCCGTCTGTTCCTGCTTCCTGGATTGGCAGTGGATGTCGTTTATGTGTAGTTTAGCCATCAGAATTTATCCCAAGTGTTGTTTTATTATCTTTTAACACTTGTGTAAATAAATTCAGATCAATTTGAATGGGAGAAGTTGTTTGTGTTTATTTTATACACATTTGTCACATCTGCTGCGTGCAAAGGTCTGTGCTCAGACTCCTGGCAGCACTCATTTTGGAGTTTGGGTGGATGGACTGCAGTCAGCGTTTCATCTTGTTTAGAATATGGACATGATTAGATTATTGCTGCCCATATAAATGTAGTCAGGTTCTGGAAGGTGATGTGGCAGAGCTGAAGGGGAAAATATGGCCTATACATATGCTGCCAGGCTTGACAACCCAACGGCACCTGGGGCCGGCATAAAACAGGCCAAAACCGCTCGACTAAAAGCTGACAAAACATAAAAGTACAACATTTAAGTTAGCCATCAAAAAAATGTATCAACCCTCAGAGTTAGGAGGAGCTCCCAGGTAACCAGCAGGCTGCAGGTGTTTTAGATATCCTCAGGCTGGACCAGGGAGGGGCGGACTAAGACATTTAGGAGGGGCAATCATGACTCGGGAAATCAAATGCAAGCCTGAGCAGTGCTACTACGGTAATTGCTACAGTAATCTAAACGAATAAGTCTTCTCTCTTCACATCTCTGAGGCTGCAGTGGGGCATACTGGACCTCCATGTGCCCTAATATTATGTCCACTAACATGAATGTGGATTTATGGCAGCGCTCTTGTATCAGATTGGAGTAAAGGGACGTCTCAGGACATGTTTTGACTCACTGGCTGCTAAAAAGTTTGAAAGATGAAATCTGCAACGTTTGGCATGTAGCCTCCCACTTTCCAAACACTGAGATTACCGCACACTGCATCTGGCCAATATCACTGTTGTTCCATTTGCCACTTTGGAAAAATATTTAGTGTTTACCACACAAAAAGCAGACAAACCTGTTTCCTAGCAACCGCTCAAATAGCTGTGAAACTGCCGTCCGCCTGTTTAGTGTGAAATGCTTTTAAATACGTCATTTCAAAGTGCTTGAAGAAACATGAAAACAGATCTGCGGCCTGTCAGTCTCACACAAATCCCTCTGAGGTGTGAAAATGATGCCGCTCAATAAACATTTACTCTCCATGCGATTGCTGCACAGGGAGTTCAGATCCTGCGGGGGGGGGGGGGGGTCTCTCACTAGGACCAAGAGGCAGACGAGCAGATTAGTAGTCAGACATCCCTTTAATAGGCTGATGAAATAACAGATTCGTAGCTGCTACAGAAGCTGCTACAGAAGCTGCACCCCCACCCCCACCCCCACCCCCGATTAGAGACACAAATTGCCAAAAAACACTTGGTGATGAAATTTAATTTGCCAGACAATGAGCATTTAATCTTGTGAACTCTTGCAGGATGATGCAAGCGTGAGTGTGTTACAGTGTGGTCATAATGTGTGGGAGGCGGAACTACAGTCATCCAACATGCAGACATTTCCACAAATGTTATTTTCAGACCTTGTTTTGCTGCAATGAGTGCACCAGAGCATCCTTTCCTGACGCCGCTAAAGTAGATTCATCAGGAGACATCTGCATGGGCTTCACAGATGACAGGCAATGTTGCAGCCGGGTCCGACTGGCTCATACAGGAGTTCACAGGTCAGTTTTGCAGGATGGAGCCTCGTCACGGGCCTATTTTTTTCCCATTTCACCACAAAATCATTAAGACTAAGATCTGAACTGTTTGCGGGTCATTTCATTGCATTGATTTCTGTTTCCTGAAGAAGAGTTTGACCATTGTTTGCGTTTGGGGTGTTTGCATGTGGCATTACATCAAATGTACTTAGTCCAGAGACACTGACGTCCATGATCTCTGGTCCTTTACCTGAGGTCACCTCGTGATCATCAAAGACTGTAGAAATGTGTTGCTGTTAAATGAAGAAACCCCCTCTTCCCTCCAGCTGTGTATTCACAGCCATCCCAAAAAGGTGCAATATTCCCTCTCCAGTGTGTGCTTTCTCAAAGTCTGTAATGTCACTGACACTTGGCGGGCCGCTCCATGAACACCAAAAGAGAAATATCTGCCTGGTCATTCTGTTGGACCTAAACAGCAGCGCTGCCCTCGGCTTTACGGTACCCGCTAATGTTTGCAGAGCTTCACGGCTTCAGAAGTGAGATGCCAGGCCGGCTTCAACCCAGTAAGGCCTTGACATATGTTCGCTATATATACATTGAAATTAGATAGACTTATTGTTTTGATTAAGGAGGCAGGGCAGAAGTCTCTGAAATGCTTGTATCAGTAAGGGGTTCAGGAGTGTTGAACGCCGGTCCAGCAGGGCCCCAGTTCTCCCAGTTTCAAAGTTTATTTAGACGCATGCATATTCATGAACACTACATTAAGCAGTGTAAATACACCAGGTTTTAGCAGAATTGCTAGTTTCCACCCGCAGTCCCCACAAACAGCCAGACATACTCACACTCACACTCACGGGCAATTTAGAATGATCATTTTACCTAGCATGCATGTTTTTGGACTAATGGGAGCAAACCGGAGTACCTGGAGGAAACCCACGCAAGCACAGGGAAAACATGCAAACTCCACACAGAAAGACCCTGCTGGGCCTGGGAGTCGAACCGGGAACCTTCTTGCTGTGAGGCAACAGTGCTAACCACTAATGGCACTTTCGCACTAGGACTTACTTGGCCCGACTCGGCGCGGCGCGGCTTTACACGGCTCCACACATGTGTTTTCGCACTGCCAGGGGAGAAGTGGGCAGGTTGTGGTGAAGCTGCTGTGACATACTCGATTGCGCAACCGCTTTGTTCATGTCGGCGCAGATGAGAAATCAGCTGGAGCCGGGAGCGGCTGAGAAAAAAACAGCCCGTCTACATTGCTTTTTTAATTTTTTCTCGACAGCCACCAGGTTTATGAACATCTGCTCCTCAGAGTTGGATCACCAAACGGACGTTTTGCGCTTTATAATAAAATCGCAGCGAGCCGCGAGTCCCCTCGCTCTGACTCCCGCTTCCTGATTCAAACGTCTGCCGGCCCCGCCCCCCGACCAATCAGAGGCGTGGAGGGTGGTGACGTCCCCGCCCCCCCACCAATCGGTGGCGAGGAGGGTGGTGACCTCAGAAATAGTCCCTGCTCAGCCCGCTATAGAACCTCACTGAAATGGTTACAGAAAAAAGTATCGGCTTAGAGCGGCTCTACCCGTCTCAGCCCTAGTGCGAAAGCGCAAAACGGGTAGAACCGAGCTAAGGTGATACTCGTGCAAAAGGGGCATAAGCCACCGTGCTGCTGGGTGTTTAACATGTGTCTCTACTTCCACACACCGATACAGATGACTGTGACAGTCTGACTCACTAATCACTACTGACTTGTTCAGACCTTGATAACCTGCTGGCAATTATCCAGTCACCGGAATCAGACGTGTTGATGGAGGGAAACATCTAAGTAGCTGTGCTACTTCCTCCGAGGACAGAACAAAGTTACGGCTCTGTGTGTTTCACGCAGCACAGCCAGGCGGGATAAAGGCCTTACAGAGACCTGTTAAGCTGTTTTCCTACGGTTCACACACAAATGTTGGCTCTCTGTTTTTGTTTAGCTTTTGTTCATTTTACTTTAATTTAATTGTTATCCATTTTCTGTTTTAAAGACACACTGCTTTGAGTTTTCTGCCCCGACGGTTGACACCATCCTTGGTCCCCCTCCGTCTCCTTGGTTTGAATCAGTAGTATGTAGCTAGTTTGAAACACCTGGTTTTTTGATCTTCTTGATTGCTGGACCTGGATCTTGATTTCCTTGTGGTGTTTATGCAACAATCACAACAGCATAATTAATGAAATACTGATTTCAGGCGGCATGAAGAGCGAACCGTCAGGACCCGAAATGACCCCTGCTGTCACGATAAAAGGCACGAGCGCCGCCTCCTGTCATCCACGTGAGATCTTGTTACTCCGGTTCAGAATCCCCGTCCCTGTCACCAGCAGATGCTCACAGCCCACGAGCCTCGGGGGGATTCATTGCTTTTCTTGAATCAGTGAGTCATTTCAACACTAAGAAACCCAATGGCCAGAGACGACCAGATAATTAACATATTTAATCCTCGTACTTACAAACATGTAACGGAGCAGCAATTTACATTTTAAGGCTCAAAATCTGTAACTTTTGCCGTCGGAGAGTACAGCCCTCTGTAAACTGTGAAATGATTTATAATATTTATATTTATATTTGAAATAACTCTTCGTGGTTATTTCCCTCCAGAGCCGACACAGGATTGATGGATGTTTGCTTGATGGAAAGTTTATGCAATAAATTCCTGATCAATCACTAAACCTGGCGGAGACTTGATGCATATAGAAACATGAACTCATTAAAGTTTAATTTGAATGCAGATTACTTTTGTTATTCATATGAAAAAAAACTTGCCCTATCTGAGAAGTTTACAAAACCAAACTATCAGAGCGTTGAAACTACGTCTGATCCAGTTAAACTGACTGTGATCAATGATTCTCAAGTAGGAAAGTCCAACAGTAAACATGGTTACAAGAAACTGTGAACACAAAAATATTTCCAGAGTTTTTAACCTTTAAGAAACAGGATGTTTTCCTTCAATCAAAAGGTTACTCAATAACATCTGCCACTCTGCTGCTGCACGTTTAAGTGCAATTTAGCACTTTAAAATGACAGCGACTTACTATAGGATGTGAAATGATCACATTTGGAGACTTTGCAAAGTGAAGAAATAGGCCAAGATGATAAGTGACCACCTGCAGGTCTGTAGGTCGTCAAAGCCACTTTGAAGCACTATCGCCTCTGACCACATGGGGGCGGGTTAGAGCGGCGCTGCTGCGTTGCAGAGTTGTAAATGACCCCGGAGCTCCTGATGAATGGGGACCACTGGCATCACTTCACTGTGTGCTGTTTTAGATAGATATAATGTAATATATGTAGATTTGTTTTTGCAGTTAAGCTGTTGTCCTGACAGTGAAGCACAGAGGTGGGAGTGTCATGATACGAAGCTGTGGTGGGGAGAGGAGATTCATAAATGAACCTGTGGATTCCCCAAAGCACTGTCCTGTAAGATGACATGTTTTATAACTCTGGATCTTCTATTCTGTTCAATTTTAAACCTGGTAACATTGATTATCTGATTGAAGCTCGTCTTCACTTTAATATGAAACTAGTGTTTCTAATATGAAACATTTTTAAGTGATTATTTCATTAATGAAAGTGAAGCCAAAACAGAGATAAAATAATGTGGGCAACACTAAGTATCCCCGATTCAGTAGTTTAAAGCAGCAATAACCTGAAGTTGTGTTTTTTGTATGACTTTATCAGTCTGCCCCATGGTTGTGGAGGACTGTGCTCCGTTCTGCAATCTTTACATCACTGCTTTAGTATTTTCAGGTTTGCACAGATCTGTTCATGGACAGCTCTCCTTAATGGCTCTTTTCTTCTAGTACCTACTTGGCTCGGCTCGACTTGGCCCAAGTTGAGTTGAGATAAGAGCCGGGTAGGTACTAGTGGAAAAGAGCCTTAAGGTACCACCTCAGCCTCCAGTCAGGTTCAGGTCCGGACTTGGAACAGGTCCCTTCAAACCTTCGGTTCTTTTGTGATGCAAATTTGGGTTTGGGATCATTTTCCTGTCACATTGTTCCAGAAGCCGTGTGGTTTGTTTGGATGCAGTTTTTGTGCACTTCATCTGTACTTCCTGTCTTGGACTTTGACATTTAAGACGCTCCCTGAGGCCTCTAGGGTCTGAGATGTCGCTCTTGTTGTTGCTTTCTGTATCTCTTTGAGCATTTCATGGTGGGATCTTGGGATAGATTTTCTGGGATATCCACACAACTGTCTCGAATGTTGTTAAGTTGTGAATAATCTTTTTTACTGTAAAATGTTGAACTCCAAATTGTATGAAGAAGTATTATAATCCTGTGTAGACTAATGCGCTGCAACAGTTGCTTCTTTGAGCCGTGGATAATGTTTTTCTCTCTTAACATTGCGTTATGACGCAACTTAAAGCTCCAGAGCAACCAACTAGTGCTCTTATAGAAGTCCATGTACCAGTCCCATGTCACTCTATCAAGGTTTGCTGCAGCTTGCATCATATGGAGGCTGTAAGGGGGTACTTAGTGTTGCCTAATTTTTATTCATTTTTATGTTTTGGCTTTATATTTACTAAATGACTAATGGCCTCTCAAACAGTTTTGTGTTTGCCTCACACTAAAACCCCCTATGATACAAACATAACATAAGATAACTCAGCGAACAATCGTCACGTTTATGTTGAGTTTAATTTCACATTCGCGACAGGAAACAAACATGTAACATAGTCTTGATAATTCAAGGAATAGCGTAAGCTTTTACTTCACTGGAGGACACTGTCTCAACCACACCAAACTTTCTAATCCCTGCTAGAGTTACAGTTTTTGCAAAACATGTTGTTTTGTCATGAAAGTGTATTATCTTCCGCCCGAGCATCGCCCGTTTTGCCGAGTTTGCTGGAGAACGGTTATTTTCTGTATTCTCCGAGCTTCCCGGTGCTTTTCGCTTTTTTCCCTTCTTTTTAATTAACTGTGTTCATGCAGACTGTACTGCAGGGGAGGTGGCCTTTCCGGTTCGATTTGCATTTTTCCACTTCAGGCTTTATATGTGGGTATGGCGGGTGTAGGGGGAGCAGCCTTCTCTTTGCTCTGGATGCTTTTATATGTTTTATCAGCAAGTGTTGTAAATCCCTTTTATATTAAACACCCAGAGGCAGCACAGGGCTTATGACCATTAGTAATCTTTCCTTGTTGGATTTTCCAGCCTTTTATAACTCTCCTTTGCCATTTTTAGGTGATTTCAATAAAGTTGGCTATTTTTTTTATCTCATTTATTGTGCAGTTTAATGGCTTATATCATCACTAAGACCTCCACTGTACGTTCATATATTTAACAGAGTAATTGCTGGTTAAGGGCAGGTTTACTATGTCTTGGTTTTATAATATACATTCAGTAATGTCACTAAATCTTCCTTGCCTACCCCCCAAAATAGAGAGAGACACAGAAAAAGAAAAAAGAGGGTTACCCCAAAGACTATCCAAACAAGAAAAAAAGATAAAAACTGCAATCTTGTCAAGAAAACTGCCAGATTTTAACCAGCTATGGACAAAGTTGTCGTCTTCAGAATTGAAGATGCAAATATCAAAATTTAAAGTTATCCATGTAAAGCAACTCTTGTAACTAATAACTGCAAATCAGAAAGCGTTTGGACACATTTCCTTTCAGACAGAGTTCTTCCAAGATGCTTTTTCCTCATTTGAACACCTGTGGGATGAATAAAGGTTTTGCCTCTCTGTGAAGTTGCCATTCCTCCTCAGCAGGAAGAAACGTTTCTGTTGTTGTTTCGTCCCGTATTCCTTAAAATATGCCTGAGAGCAGCACAAACGGTCTTTGGCAGCTTCTGTCTTGTAGGGTTTCCATGTAGACGTGGAGGTTGAGGCCCCGTTTACACAGAGCAAAAACTGAGGCGTTTTCATGAGTTTTGGCCGTTCGTTTACACGAAAACGGAGCTCAAAGTCACCAAAAACGATCATTTCTGAAAACTCCGGCCAAAGTGGATATTTTCAAAAACTCACATTATGCAACAGAAACGTCACCAGCGCCATGTGTGCGACCTGTGTTTACAATTTGTTTGGCCACCGTCAATATTTTCTTGTATTTTATCTGTTTTATATTCTAAAGTCACACTTAAAAGTAACTCCACTTCTCTGTCACTCCAAACGAAAGACTCTCGTTCATCTTGGAAGTAACTGGCAGTCCAGGCTGATTTATGGTTCCGCGTTACACCAACGCAGAGCCTACGGCGTAGGCTACGCGGCGACGCGCCCCGTACGTAGGCTACGCCGTCGATTTAACGCGGAACCATATTATTCAGGCTTCACACGTGTCATATGTTGACGTTTTTTTCCAGGATTCTGATTGGCTAGCATGACTTTACGCTTCTCGTTACACTGCCCCCTGCAGGTTTGGCTGCTCATAGCACCCCTTAACAGCATATTTATGCGGGTTCGTGTAAACGAAGAGATTTTGAAAACAATCTTGTGTAAACGATGGCATTTTTCAAAAAACGTAGAGGGGGAAATATCCGTTTTTGTAAATACCCGGCTATGTGTAAACGGGGCCTGAGTGACTGTGACGACTTTCTCCAGGATTCAGTCTCTTGCTTGGTCTCATTTTGTCTCTCTTGAGTATCTTGGTCTTTTATGCCACAACGTCATCTGCAGTTCCCTCGTGATATTCTGCGTCACAGAAGAGGAAACACACAAATCCTTTTCAGTCTTTCAATGATTTTATCACACATTTGTTAATAAAGTGAAGATGCTCATTGACATCATCTATTTCACATCATTCACTCCAAGCTGTCCCCATAACAGTTCCTTTTATGAATTTGTGGAGACTTAAAATACTAAAAAACTTTATTATATGTACGCAATGAGAGGAAAAATATGAAATAGCTGGTGTTCATTCTCAGGAAATAAAAAAGTAAAGGTGAGAAGATGTAAAGCTGGAGGTGGTGTTATTAATAAAGAAAAATTACACACAGGGATATTATTATAAACCATTTGATGGTTCAAATGTTCTTGACAGCATGCACTAAATGAATAAAACATTATGCTTCATTATAAACAAGATTCAAACTTTGAAAGTTCTCTAACTGTGAGTGTTTTAACCCTGCAAACATGATGGCTCCACCACAAAAGCAGCAAAGCTTCCCTCCTCTTTTCTCTGCAATCATCTCTCTTTTTTTGCCATGGCCGGTTTATCTGAGAACATCTATAAAAAGGAAGCTCTTATTGTGAAAGGGTTAGAGCCATTTAAAGGGATTCCCAGCGGGGAGATAAGACCTTCTGTGGAAACGGCCGCTGTTTCTGACATCTGTCAGAGTGGTTAGAGTTTAAAACAAAAGAAGCCAAACAGTTGAAAGCAGCGTGGATTCATCAGCACCACTCGCTCCCTCTGTCTCCAAACCCTGTTGGTTTTTTTTTTGGGAGGGGGGAGCATCTGTCCTCATTCATACACGCCCACACTGCTCCCAAGGTTAACATCTGAGGTAAATATGCGCACCTTGATGTCAAATGCGAGAAAGAAGACGTTCATCAGTGTGATGCTGGAACACAGCGCAACAAAGGGATTTAGACTGTTAATCTGTATTCAAGGCTGAGCTGGGAAAATGGACCATTTTTAAGCCTTTTGTTTGGAGTCTGTGGTTTTCTGGTGATTTTAATTAGCCTGACTTTTCAAAAGGAAATCTGCTTCTTAGAGACCAGTTGAGCATGAATCACATCCAAAGCAGGGCGGAAGAAACACTGAATGAAGAAGCAGCTTTTTGAAGCCGTTAAATCCTTCCACTCGCGCTCGTCTGCATCACCTCGCGTGTTTATGCACCAGTTTTGAGAGCCGTTTTTTTTTTTTTTTTTTTTAACTTTGGACATCTCCTGTGATAAATCATATGATGCGTATTTTGGTATTTGTGTGCAGAGAGTGCATGTATAAATTATTTCTGCTGAATGCGTTTGATTCAGTCTGACTGAGCACCAGAACAATTCACAGCTGAAGGTTCCTGTCAGACTCAGATAAGCATTTAATAAGTGAGGGAGGAGAAGACCTGCAGAGAGGAGAAATAATAAAGACAAAAAATAGGAAAGAGCATCTTTTACAGATGAGTGAATGTGGAGGAATGGAGCAGGAGATTTTAATGCATGTTAATGTTGATGATTAGAAAGAAAAAAAATCCAGAAATTCTCTATGATTCCCTGCTGGAGGAGTCCAGAAATTTACATCATTATATCTTTGTGCAAAAGTGCAAAACCTACCAGTAAATATTAGAAAGAGAATGACAGTAAACTGAAAAAGAAATGGCTACATTTGAATAAAGACTTAATAAAAACAGATTGAACAAAAAGGTTCCTAGTCCTAGTCCAGTGTCACCAGTGTAGTGTTATATAAAGGACTGCGAGTCACCGACTTGTCTTTGGTCCACTTTATTAACACGTTAACAAATTAACACTCGGATGATGAACTGGTCTCACGTGCTGGTGTTACGTTCTAAAAGGTCCGACTCTACGCAACCACACTTAGTTCCTACACTCTGCGTATCATCATTACAACACATCACCCTTTCTTTGAGTCTTTTAAGACGTATACACAGAATATATATTATTGAAAACATAAGCATGAACCAAGTCCAACCTAAAACATCTGCATAACCATGAATTTACCAACATACACATCTTCAGGTGTATTTTTTTTTTTTTTCATCTTTCAACTTAGTAGTGAGAAACAATCTCAGTATTCATTTTCTATTAAACTCAACAGTCTCTCTGACTCATTCATCATTAAAACAGTAATTTCACACTAAACAATCTTTTTAATAAAACAGTTTCTTAACCTGGATTCCTTCTGAACTAAGGCAATGACATCAGGTAGTTTTGTTATACTACTGCACATAGTCTTTATACCTATCTGGTGGCCTCACAAGTCTGCCACTGGAAGTAACACGCGCCGGAGTTGGTGGTATGGTGACTGGGGGTGTGTCAGGAGCTGGATCAACCCCTGGAGCAGGTGAGTGCAACTGTCCATCACGCTCAATACTTCCCTCTCCACTCGTCACTGGAACTTCTGGATCAGATGGGAGGGGCCGTATGTGACGACGGTTCCTGCGCAGCACACCGCTACCTGTCTGCACCAAATATGACCTTGGAGAGTCACATTGTTTGAGCACCGTAGCTGTCTTAGTCCATCCACGTTCCTTGTCCAGCTTAACAGCTACACATTTTCCAGGTTCAAGTTCCTGCAGGGGTTTGGCATTATGCCTGTTGTCATAAGCACGCTTGTAGCTCTGTTTAGCCTTCTCATCAGTCAGCCTCACTCGTTGGAGATCTGGCCATGCAGGTTGCAGCTTAGATTCCAAGGTGGGAACTGTGGAGCGGATCTGCCTTCCCAGCATGAGTTGGGATGGACTCACACCTGTGGCCTGCAGCGGGGTCGCTCTATAACTCATGAGGGCTAAGAAAGGATCAGTCTGTCTCAGTATTCTTTTGGCTGTCTGTACAGCCCTCTCAGCTTCTCCATTAGCCTGAGCATAGTGAGGACTAGTTGTTATGTGTCTAAAATCATACTCCTGAGAAAACTGTGCAAAAGCTCTGCCTGAGAACTGGGGGCCATTATCTGTGATTAATACATTTGGGCTTCCCCATCTGGCGAATATGTTTTTCAGTTTAGCTCTAGTGGTCTCACTGGACATGTCTTTGAGATAGGCTACTTCTATGTATCTTGAAAAGTAGTCAACAACTACCAAATAGCATTGTTTATCTATCTCACATATATCAGCGGCAACTCTTTCCCATGGACGGCTGGGAAGTGGAGTAGTGATCAGGGGTTCTCTTTTTTGTGTAGGCTGAGACGCTTGACAGTGTTTACATGTGCTGACTATTGTCTGAATTTCTTTACTTATCCCAGGCCACCACACACTACACCTAGCACGTTCTCTGCATTTTACGATGCCTTGGTGTCCATCATGTATGCGCTGCAGTATTTCTGGCCTCATTGTGTGTGGCACTACTATTCTATCGTTATACAAAATCAGACCATTAGATGTGGTGAGGTCATGTCTGGAAGAATAGTAGGCCTTTACCTTGTCTGGCACCTTAACAGCGTACTGGGGCCAACCTGTAATCACATAATGCTGGACCGCTTGCAGTTCAGCATCTTGCAGGGTCTGCTGCTTGATCAGGTCGAGCTTGGTTGGTGAGATGGGCCACGCTTTCTGGACCGCTTCCTCGTAGGCCAGGATTTCACCTGTCAGCTCTGCAACTTCTTCCGTCTCGGCTGCCTGAGGATGTCTGGAAAGGGTATCAGCTATAACCAGTTCTTTCCCTGGAACATATTCAGCTGTAGGGTTATAGCGCATCATTCTTAACAACAGTCTTTGACATCTCATAGGCACAGAATTGAGATCTTTACAGTTAATCAAAGGAATGAGAGGTTTGTGATCACTCTGCAGGATAAAGGTGTCTAGACCATACAGATATCTGGAAAACTTCTCACAAGCCCAGACTGCAGCGAGACACTCTTTTTCGATTTGCGCGTAGCGCTGTTCAGCCTCAGTGAGTGTTCTGGAACAAAAACTGACAGGTTTCAACTGTCCATCGTGTCTTTGTAATAAGACTCCTCCTAAACCATAACTGCTAGCATCAGCACTAACAATGGTTGGCTTATTCACATCATAGAACGCTAGCACAGGTGATTGTGTGATGAGCTCTTTCACTTTCCTGAAGGCTTCCTCCTGTGCCGAACTCCAGGACCATGCAGCATCATTTTTGAGAAGGTCATTGAGGGGCTTGGTGACCTCAGACAGGTTTGGCAAATACCTGCCTAAGTAGTGAATCATGCCCAGGACTCGTCTTAGACCAGGGACGTTGCTTGGTGGCTCAAGGTCAGTAATAGCTCTGACTTTGGCCTCATCTGGCCTAATGCCATGCTCATCAATGCAATGTCCGAGATAGTTGAGTTTTCTCTGACGCAGGAGACATTTCTCATTGTTCAGCTTTAAACCTGCGTTCTTGAGTGTGTCCAGGGCTTTCTGTAGCCTCTCTTCATGTTCCTCTGGTGTGTCTGAATATATCAGAATATCATCCATGTAAATGGCAACACCTTTGTGATCTTTCAGGAGTTCAGTCATTTCGCGCTGAAAGATTTCAGGCGCACTTGTGATCCCAAAAGGCAGTCTGTTAAAGTAGTATCTCCCAAAGGGGGTTATGAAAGTTGTCAGTTTGGCACTTTCTGTGTCTAGTGGTATCTGCCAGAAACCACTGGCTGCATCCAAAAGAGAAAACACCTTGGCACCTGTGAGTTTAGGTAGAATATCGTCTATGGTGGGTAGAACATATTTTTCTCTCCTCACAGCCTTATTTAACATTTTTAAATCGACACATATTCTTGGCTGTTCTTTGTTCTTCTTTGGTACAGCAACCATCGGAGCACACCACTCCGTCGGCTCTTTGATTGGCTGTATCACTCCACTGTTTACCATGCGATCAAGTTCTTTTTTTACTTTTGTGAGCATGGGTACTGACACACGCCGGGCAGTATTCACACTGTAAGGTACGGCATCTTCTTTTAGGATGATTTTGATTGGCTTTATGTTCAGTTTTCCAACCTCTGCTGGATAGGGGTCTTTCAGCTCTTCTGCACTTTTGATCTCCTCTATCCGCTTTATTAAGCCCATGGCAGCAGCTACATTACGGCTCAGGAGGTGGCTGCTATGTGAGCCTTTTAACACATTCACTTTAAATCTGAACCTTTTTCCTTTCCAAACTGTGGTGGCTATAAAGTGGCCCATACAATCCAATGTACCTCCTGGGCTCTCTAGCCTTCTTGCTTGTTTGCTAAGTTGTGGTTTGTACCTTAGCTGATTAAAAGTCTTTTCAGATATGACACTTGTATCTGCTCCTGAGTCGATCTTAAAGTTTATTACAATACCTTGTATAGGCAGTTTCACAGTCCATGCTTCATTTGAATCTCCCACGTCTGTTATTTCTCCTAGGAAATGTGCTTGACTCCGTTCTCCGTCCTCATAGGGTGCAGTAACCTCGTTGACCACACGGGAGCGACAAACGACCGCAAAATGTCCCAGTTTCTTGCACTTGCGGCATTCAGCGTTCCGTGCTGGACACGCGTCTTCTTTCCTATGCGCCCGACCACATCGGGAACATTTATTTCCTTGTCTCTCTCTGCCCCATTTGTTGTGCCCTTGTCCATTTCTGTTTTTCTGCTTGTCTCTGTATGGCGCCTGTTTGCGTGCGACTTCACTGACTTGTGCACATACAGCATTAGAACCTTGCTCACTAACATGCTGTTTCACTTGCTCTGACTGCCTCACGAGCTCTACCGCTTTGTCGAGCGTCAAGTCAGGCATTAACTGTAACTTCTCTGACAGTTCTTTATCCAATATCCCAATGACTAACCTGTCACGGATATTTTCATTCTTTGCATCAGCAAATGCACAGGTGTCAGCGAGATCATGCAGGCTCCTGATGTATTCCTCCGCGGTCTCCCCTGGCTTCTGGGAGCGCTGATGGAAGCGGGCTCTTTCGTGAATTGTATTCACTTTGGGCACGAAGTAATTATCCAATTTAGCCATAACTGTCTCATAATCATCCGGATCTTCCTCATAATCTTCCGAAAATGTGAAAGTTTTAAAAACTTGTTCCGCTTCTTTCCCCAGCGAGTAGAGCAGTGTACAGACCTGTACCTCTCCATCTTCTTTGTTCAGCTTCGTAGCTACCCTGTACCGATGAAACCTCTGGCGCCATTCGGGCCATTGTTCCGGCCGGGAAAAATCAAAATTTTCAGGAGGTGGGAACTTAGCCATCGTCCGACGACTTCTGACACCATGTAGTGTTATATAAAGGACTGCGAGTCACCGACTTGTCTTTGGTCCACTTTATTAACACGTTAACAAATTAACACTCGGATGATGAACTGGTCTCACGTGCTGGTGTTACGTTCTAAAAGGTCCGACTCTACGCAACCACACTTAGTTCCTACACTCTGCGTATCATCATTACAACACAACCAGAAGACCCGGTCTTGCATTGTAACTTTATTTATTTATTTTTATTTTGTGCATGGTGGTCAATCTACACACCCATGACCGAAAAGGAGCAGGATGAAGACAAGTCTTATTTTACCTGGCCCTTATTAAATACCAAAACAAAAAGAACAGTCAATGTAACCAATATTTACAAAAATATACACTTAAATAGAACCAACCACAGATATTAATAATACTGCTTAATTCCCAGTCTATTATTAAAAAAGAGAAATATTCTTAAGTCTTACTTAAAAAAGAGAGAGGAAAAGGAGAAAAAAAATGTAATTCCTGACCAACAAAAAAGCAAATTTAAGCAGATATCAACTTCTGTGAATGTATTTCCTAAATGTCAAGCTGGGAATAAGATAACACCGGGGGCTGATAGACTGTAAAGTTGTATCCTGGTGGAAACGTCAAACACCCCATTGCTTCAACGAGGTAGGATAACTCTCGTTTGCAGATCGAAAATGATGAAAAAGTGTTATTGGGGAACAAGCCGAGCTGAATCCTTTTTTTAAATTGTTCATCCACGTCCACCTGAGCGAGAGAATGAACCAGACTGAGTTAAAAAAACAAAACAATTGTTCCACAGCAAGCAAATGACTAAGAATCAGCATCCCTGTGATCCCGAGCTAACTGTTAACACAGCTGGAGGATTGTATTTCATGAGGGACAGTTACAAACACTAATGCATACCTTCTAGTTCCCTGTTTTAACAGACTCTCAGTTAAATAAGGGTCTTGTTGGTGCAGCTGCAGCTTTGTTGGGATCAGTGCTCCATCCATCAAACTCACTCCAACAGTGAACATGAGTCTGGAATGATAAAGTGCCGGACTCATATCAACACGATCAATGCCAATCTGCAGTCATGTCAAACAGACTAAAACACTTAAAAAAGCATTCATCTCTAGCATTCAGTGGGTAAACTTTTATAATGTTATGATTTTTTAGAGGAATCTGCTGTTTTTTGACATGCTGTTGTGAGTCATGGGTCATGACATGAATCATCAAATGTTCCGCTGTATTTCAACTCAACAAGTCTGATCAGCGCTCCACTCCACTCTATCAGTGACAAATGAGAACACTGGTGGGTGACGCAAGCCTCTCTTGACCTCTCACCATTCCTCTTCACCTGTCACCTGTCATCAAGAGCTTCCATCAATCTATATTGTAATTAATCCTCCAACCAGCAAGATAAACATCTTGTCAGATCCCATCAAACCAGTCGACTTGTTCATGACCAGAATCCAAGTCTCCAGATTCCAAATAAAGTCATTCGGTGCAGCGCAGGATGCAGCAATGAGACGCTACAGAAGCATGACAGCACTAAAGGAAGAGATGGATGCTTTGTGAACCTGGCCCTACGCCATCAAGCTTCAAATTCATGTGGCATTATCAGGTTAGCATAGCTAAGAGATGTTGTGGTGGCGGCAAACGCAGCACCTGAAACAGGTAGCTGCGTTGATGGGGTTCTGGGTGTGACACAAACCCACGGTTTACCCTCCGGGTGAAGATTAGTTTCAGCTCAATTGCTGTGTCCTAAAACAATTCACAACTACCAATAGGGGTCACTTTTGCATTCAAAAATCTAAAATTGAATCTGAAAAAGTGGCTTTGCTTCATTGATGACTAGTGTTTAGCAGTCCTAAAGCCTTGTAGAAGAAATTGTCCGAGTCTGCTGGTTCTGGACCAGATTCTTCAACATCGTCTTCCTCACGGGAGCAACCTAAACAGTTTACAGCTGTGGCCCCCCACCCCATGACTCATGCTCTTCTCATATCCGATTATGCAGAGCTTTGCATATGCAGGGGATGCTGTTTCCCTGTTTCCCATGGTGACACATCCAAAGGATGCAGGGGCTCATGCTGAACCTCTTTAGTCTCCTGAGAAAGAAGTTTCACTGTGTTGTCCGAGGGAACTGACCATGTGAGCTCCTCCGCTAAATGCAATTCAATTCAATTCAATTTTATTTATATAGCGTCTAATACAACAAAAGTTGTCTCTAGACGCTTTCCAGAGATCCAGAACATGAACATAAACATAAACATAAACCCCCGAGCAGTTATTACATAAACAATGGCAGGTAAAAACTCCCCTAGTGGGAGAAAAACCTTAAGCCAAACAGTGGCAAGAAAAACTCCCCTTTAGGAGGAAGAAACCTTGAGCAGGACCAGGCTCATAAGGGGGGACCCTCCTGCCGAGGGCCAGACTGGTGGGTCAGGGACGGCAACAGCACAGCAGGCAGGTGGAAGCAGCAACGGGATGACCAGGGGTGGGGACCACAGGCCAGCATGCAGCTCCCGAAGCTCCGGCCCAATCAGCAAGTCCCAGGTTGGGGTGCAGGGTCGGGGAAAGGTTGAGAAGGGGCAGGGCCAGGGAGAGGAGTCTTGACGGACAAACCTCTCCCCAGCCTGCCCGGGCCGTTACCCTGCCCCTCTCACTCCCACGCTGGAGGTTCCGGTGTCCGGCAGAGGATGCTGCAACATGGACAAAAGAGAGAAAAGGGAGGAGAAGGGGGGGCCAGCACAAGAAACTACAGGAACGACTCTGGCACACTAGAGTTTACACTACCTAGAGATTTACCAACACCAGCTAGAGGTTTACTAAACACTAACTATAGGCTTTACTAAACAGAAATGTTTTAAGTTTAGTTTTAAAGGTGGAGGTGGTGTGCACACCATTTACTGTCTCCACAGCAGCACCATGAATGGTGATGGTCATCCTGGCTGCAACAGCTAAAACCCTCAAAACCTTGGTACCCTTTACAGCCCTTAAGGTAGCAAGTTCAGCAAGTTCAGCAATCGTAGCTAGTTTGGTCTTCAATTGAAAGAATTAGTCCAGTAGTCAGTAGCAACAGACGCAGGAGAAAATCTGTCTGGATGCCACTGGATAAGCATACAACCAATCAGACTGAAGCATGTGATGTAGGCAGTGCGACAACGAGAAGAGCATCAATAAAAGATGTTAAAAATCTCAGCCGTGGAGTAGGAACACCAGTAAAGGACTATTTGTTGATCCAGGATGTTAGCAATTTCTGAGCCCTCTTGGATGTTTTTAATAGTAGCCCTTGGATGTTCCTGGTTGGGTTGTTTCATAAACTTGGTTCGGTGTCATATTTGGTGCTCAGATTTATTGTATTCGTGTTTGCTTTGTCATTTTTTCACTCCCTGCATCCCTGCTTTCTGAAATAAACAAAAAACCCTGCACATCTTTATTCATCCTTGCAGTCGTCACCAATTTGTTGCAGAAGTGTATGTGTTTTTCCAACACACACACACACACACACACACACACACACACACACACACACACACACACACACACACACACACACTCCTGGCTGTCAAATGTCAGCGTTTAGAGCGTGGCAGTGTGTGGAGGCTTCACAGAGAGTGATGATTGCTCGTGTTATCACTGTTGAAACAGACAAATCAATCCTGCCTCGACAACCACACAATTAGCCGCTTTATTAGGCTGCTTGTAGAGTTGCTCATCTGGAGGGGGGGAGTCAAGTACCCGCAAATAAACGTTCCAGCAGAGAGGACAACAGCAACAAGCAGCCCACAAGTACATATGTTGGATGTGGAGAGCGTGGACAGCGATGAAGACTGATTGGGCTGATTAAAATTGTGATTTGCAGAGAGAATCAGAGCTCACTTGTTGTAATGAGTGCTGCCCTCTTTTTGTCTCTCATGAACACATATACAAGCACACACACACACACACACACACACACACACACACATGCGCTGAAAGCTTTTATTCCAGTTACACTTGATTTTTTATTGATTGGGAATTTGTATGGCGGTCTGGAAAGCTGTGAAGTCCATACGTGGTCTCAATTTTGCCCTCTGTTTGACATTTCAATATTTCAAATGCAGCCATTTTTTTAGCTCTCAGTATATTAAAGCTGATGCGTCTCACAGAAACTTTGTGTTGACCTGAGTAATGTTGTTGACTGCTATCAGTACTGTTTGAAGAGAAGTCTGCTCTCTGACCAGTCTCTAACCGCTAACTGGACTCCTAAAGATGTACACGGTCACATTTGACCCCTTCAAAAGAGCTGCTTTGTGGACATCATGGAACACGGCGGATAGAGCAGACGCTTAGCTAACCTCTCTCTCAAGTTGTTATGACAGACCCATAGGCGGCGGGTGACTGAAATATTTGGTGAAGCTATATATAGGGAGGAATCTTCGAAAATGTTGAGGTTTTTTTTCACCCGAAACAGTTGCGTAACAATGATTTGAGCATAATTTGACCAATATCTGCAGTACGGCGACACTGCGCCAGTCACCAGGATGAATTGAATTACCGGCAGTGCAATCTCCTCCTCCTCATCGCTGCTCATATGGCCGGCTGCACCATCAGGTGAGCCGGTGTTAGACACTGGGGGGGTCGCTGACGCGGTGGCTGCAGCCAGGGCAGTGGTGCAGTCGCTCTCCTCCCACTCACTGTCACTGGTAGCACAGCTGTTGGCAGCAGCTTCGGCAATGTTCTGTGTCTGTTTCTCTTTTGGTTTAAAAAATGAACGTATATCCATCTTGGTCTTGACTTGGAGCTTTGTGTTGTGTTTTGAAAGGAGTGCTGCTGGCTGTGCATTTGTAATTGGCGGGCAAAAATGCGGATGTTTACAACAACATAATGCATTGCGGTTCTGATCACCTGAGCGGTCCGCAGACCAGGGGGGTGCGACTGGCTACTTTTCTTCTTTTTTTTAACCAAAGCCTTGCTGAATTATCACTGCATTGTCACTAGGGGAGCTGAAGCAACAACAAACATTCAATATTGCAGCTTTTTATTAATGTTGCGCACATATTATATCATTTTTGCAAAATACCTGGCATTGTATTTGGGGAGGCTTAGCCTTCCCTAGCCTTCATTACCCGCCGCCCCTGGACAGACCCTTCTCAAATGCTTAACTCAACGACCAAAAGTGATGTTATGAAGAAGTGAAACAACTAACCATAAGCAAGACGAAGCTGAAAAACAACCCCACATAATCTCTGAAAGTGAAGTTAGGGAAGTTGAAGATGACACAGAGAAGATGGATGCCCAAGACCACAGCGAGACACTGCAAGTAGTCGGAACTACGATTAGCAAAGACACAAAAGGCCTCAAGCAAGAATTGAGGTGCGAACTAATCATCCTGAGCTGAAAACGCTGACGGCAAACTTGGCTGAGGCACAGGAGCGTATATAGAACTCAAGGAATGGAAACCAGATGCTGGTGGATTGATGATGGAGATGCTGAACCAGACAAGCCAAGACAAGACAAGATAAGGTAACTGAGATTATTGTTGTGGAAAAACCTATTAATACCTCGGTATAATATGTTTTTCCCGCTAGGTCAATCTCCGGACTGAAACTGAGCGCATCTAAGTTACCATGAATAAGACTTCAGAGATGAGCCTGATTTCAGTAGATTTAATTAAGCAGTTGCATGCAAGTGGGTCAGAACATACATCATTCGCCTCGATGCAGCAATGACACAGAACAAAGGGAGCATGATGATTTTAAACACAAGTGATGATTCATCCTTACGATTCTGATAAACAGATCACTGTAACGTCAGAGCTAATCTTTTAGGGGCTAAGTATCAGTTTGCACACCCTGTACTCAGACCAAGGCTAAATTTTCCATCATAATGATCCTAACAACAGCATGGACGAACAAATACAAACTGCGAATAAACAACGAATAAACCGGGCGATGATGGCACACCAGCGGCAGAGGGAGGGTTGCGAGGCCGGGCACATTGGCAGTGTGTCAGGGGAAAAGGAAAACCGATGTGAAGCAGCGCGCCATGCTCCAGAGAGGCCCCAGGTGCTTCTCAAGAAACAGAACATTTGCAGGAAGTAATACTATAACTCTGTAAGACTTCTTCAACATTTATGAGACTCAAACTGACTGGGAGAGGGGGGGGTATTAGTTTTTTTTAGTCTTTCTTCCCATTGTTGGACATATCTAGGCTTTTATAGTTCTACCGGTTGGAATTTAAAGTGTCTAGGAAGGGGCCTCTTAGAGATTAGGATTTCCCCTTCGCCTACCAATGAGACCTCGGGGAGTTGTGACCATTCACCGCATTGCTTGAAGTGGCTGTTTGGTTAGGTTGCTGTTATGTCATTTAAAACCACTAAATAGATAGAACTAGCCTAAAAAAAGTGAGACTCATCTGAGAATATTCTTAAAAGGAACCCTGCATATTAAGACATGTAGGTCTTAAAAGATAAATGTTGGTATCAATTATAACAATGTGATATAAAAAACCTTGTTGATGTCTTCGTTTTTATAAAATTTGAAAATATAATTTAACTCGTAGGTCGCCATTGTTGTTTACACCGCAATGCATTCTGGGTAGTGACGTCAAACGGTGGCTCCTGCTAACCCCCGTCCACTGTTTTGACACCCAGAAACAGATGAAAACACAGCTAAACAGGTGACGGCGCACCAGAAACACAGATCAAAACACAGCTGAACATTAAGGTGACGGCGCACCTACAAAAAAGTAAAAAAAAAAAAAAAAAAAAAGTACCGCACCATAAAGCATGAACTATAAAAACTTCATAAAACTCAGATAGACTAACCGACCACACGTTTCAACTAGCAGATAGCCGAAGCTACAATAAAAACCCCAGCCAGATCTGGCGTCATTAAATTAAATAAAGATGTTCTTGCCTATTTGACGCAAAGTCTGCGCCTCCCGTTTCGTCAAAGTCCCGGGCCAGTTCCCTCAGCTTCTGGTCTGTCATCAAACGGTGGACCCAGCACCGAGGCCGGTTTTAGGGGGGGGCAGGGGTGGGCTATGCCCACCCAAACGTGCATCCTGCCCACCGGCGTCTCCATCCCGGCGGCGGCGAGAGCGGATGGCGGTGCGCTGCAGGCTCTAGAGCCACGGCTACGCCGTCTACGGCGTAGGCTAATGCACTGGTAAGATGCACACGACATTGATCATTTTTGCAGATCTCCCGTGCATCACAGAACTTTGATCCAGTTTGCCTGAACCGAGACGTCTTATGGGCTCCCTCGTCAGCCTCCACGGCCGGGAGAGTGCTGCTCATCTATGTTTTACCTGTCGCAGTTAAACTAACGCGGCTTATATTCCCAGAGCCACCGAACTACGTCATCGCCCCCAGAATGCATTGCGCAGGTAGAACATGGCGCCTCCCGCAGGTCAAAATATGTGATAAACATTGTAGATTTTTAAAGCAATTGGATTATTTTATGTGTTTCTAACAACATATTTTAGTATAAGAGAACAATTGTGGCTAATTAGGGACTACAAGTCTTAATAACCAGGGTTCCTTTTAAATACATTTTTGGAAGAGTGGGCGTTTGGGTTATTTTATATTCTTTAATCAAGACCATAGTTGTTAGATTTGAGAATATTAGTCTTTTTTCTTTCACATTCTGTACTTGTCTCCCACAAAACCCTATGCTCTAATGTAAAAAGTCCCTGTTTCTTTGCAGAAATGTTTTTTTTCATCCTCAGAACTGCTCTCAAATCCTCACCTGCTCAAACCTCCCTCTCTACAGTCTCAGCCCCTCGCCTCTGCTTTCAGGTTTTTCCCGCGCACTTGTGAAACTTGTCCTCACAGATTTTTCTCCGCTCTCTTGGATTGTTGTGGACTAACGCTGTCAAAACTCCGACCAACAGAAAATCACACTGGAATTTTAAGCAAATCAGAAATACTATTACTACATCCTTGGATTCATGACACAGTCTGTATGTCACCTTCAAATGATCTGTAATAGTACATTTGGATTTTGTCATTTCGACTATGTTATAATCAAATAATTATTTTTTCATTGAGTTCTTTTCATTGAGAATTCTTATCATTTCATGATAAGAATTCCGTACAAACTGTCAAATTCTACTCCTGTTGTCCTTGACTACAATTAGCACATCCTTCTTTAGTCTTACTTTAGTCTCCGCTGATCTACATCCACGTAGCTCGGGGGAGGGACAGAAACCTTTATCATTACTGAATGTAACGTTGTTGTTATTGTCATCATGTCGCTATGATATTTTCGCTTTTATTTGCTTTTTCTATTCGCCATGCTCTCCTGGTGGGCCATGGTCTGCTGGCTCCCCTTGCTTCCAGGTTAGGGGGCACGGGCTGGGGGTCTCTGTGTCTCTGGTTGCTGGGGCTCTTGTTGAGTCCCCTGTTGGATGTGGGATGTCCTTTGCTGTTTTGTGTGTACCTGGTCGGTGGCGTTCTTGCACTGCCTTCCATAGGGCCAACCCAGATAACTGGTCCACGGCTCGGAGCATGCTTTGGCCGTGAGTAGTTCCTGGGACCCCTGCTGCAAGGACCTCTCGGTGGTAGGGGTGAATGATGGCCAGGCTCCTGTGGCAGGGCACATAAAGGGGGACGGGCCGCTCCCAGTTTGGATTGGGTGGCAATAGGGCCCATATACTGCCAAGCAGGACCTGGGCGGTGGTGTCCCTGGGTGCCTGGATTGTTTGTTGTACGTCCCTGCTGTTTTTTTTCCCCATTTCATCACCCAGTGCTCCTACCTAAGTGACAATCCTGGGCATTGCTCTCCCTCTACCAACCCCGGGCCACAGGTTGGGGCTTCTCTGGCCGGACGTAGCGCGTGGAAGGATCTCTTATATATATACTGGATATATATATATATATATATATATATATATATATATATATATATATATATATATATATATATATATATATATATATATATATAATCTTAAATATAATTACTATACTTATATTTATACTTGTTTTTTAAATATAAGATACTAAGATCTCATCACCCCCCCCCCCCCAGTCTTTTTATTCTAACACAATTCATTATACACTCATTCACATAAACTACAACAGTCACCAGGATGCACCCATCACTGTCTTGTCTTCCCTTTCATGGCCCACTGTCAGTGATATCAGTCCTGTTTGACAGAATCAAGTTTTTTTCACTTCTATTTTCATTTTAGGGTTTCAATAAGATATGGTAGACTGTCAAGAGGGCTGATAAACGAAACACACTCTCACACACATCCATGCAGATTCACATACACAAAAAGTAATTAACAACCTCTGTTGCAAGATCAAAATGCTCATATAAACTTAGCACAAAAAGGAAGGACATTTGTGTTTGGTAGATTATTTAACAATGCTTCTTGGCAATACATATTTTACAGCTGGAAAACACCAAACAAGAGTCAAAGCTGTTTGGCATTGGCAGAGAAGATTTGGAAAATGTTTCATGGGCACAACCCACATCCTCAGCTCTGCTGCTCATCCCACAAATGCATGGTCCTTACAAATGTGGCGCCATTTCACAGGGAAATAAACAGGCTTTCCAACAGTATAAGAGTTGTTGCCAAGAAGCACGGCTACAACAAAGAAATTATCTACCAAACACAAATTTACTCACTTTTTGTGCTTTATGTGGCTATGTTTGCCATTAATATATATGCAGACATGTGGGGGGGGTGCTTGTGCACTGGGGTGCGCTCATTTTATTCACAGACTCCCCCGGCAGACGGCTTTAGTTATTTCCTCCCAAAATTGTTTATTATATTTACATTGAACATGTTTTCTTTGATATGAGCTGCATTTGAAGCAGAAAGAAGTTGAATGGAAGTTGCAGTAACCAGTCCAGAAATACATGTTATCAGTCATTAAATTTTCACTCGTCTAGACGAGGAAAGAAGTGATTGCAGCAGCATATTGATTGTTATTCCAACCGTGACATCTTGTTTTCAGGCTGGTATAGTGAGAAACCGCACTGAAACCTGCATTGAATGAAAGATATTGTCCGTCGTTTCTGGTGTTGCTGCAACCAAACCTCTTCTGAGAAGTTCAACCGTGGTAACTGATGTTATTATAGATGTTTTGGTTTGTAGTAATTTGTTTTTCTTCAGCTGCAGTGACGTGCTCTTCTGGATTATGTATGTCACCAACACAAGTGAGCAACTGATGAACCACTGGTTGATGACAGGAAACAGCAGATAAAACAAGTTAATTATAATCTGGTTTATGGGATGATATATTTATCTATTTATTTTTTAGATAAAAGGGTATACTTACCAACATACATATTGACAGTCTTAATAATACACAATACAAATTCCATTGTTGTTGCCTGATATATAAATGAAATTCTCTCTCCCAGGTACAAAAGACCCAACAGTAAAAATGTCTATGCTCTCAAAGACCTGCAGCTACTAACATATCTGCAGGCACACGTCAGACCTGCTCATGATCATTGTTTCCAGAGGGGTGAAGCCGAGAAAAGACCTCCCCAGAGAAAGCGTGAGGTCTCAGGTTTGTGACTCCAACACAGCAACCAACCACATATGAATGTGTCATGTTTCCTGGGGAGAAGATGGTCTTTAAACTCTGTAACTGTAATACAAACTTGTAAAAATTGAATTCAATTGAATTCAAAATACTTTATCAATCCCCCCAAAATATTTTCCAGTACAGCCCATCCCAGAGAACAACAAACAGGGGGCAGCAAAGGCGTTGGGTAGCGGGAGGTGTGTTCATAGTTTGGTGCATGTGTGTGTGTGCTCGTGTTTGTGTGAGTCTGTGAACCTTCGTCCAGTTTATTTAATCCATGATCATTGAGCCGATCATTGATTTTCCATTCTTTATATATAAATATGTAAATACTGTGTACAGATGTCGGCCTACTGTAGCCACGGCTTCCTGCCATGCCCCCGATTTGGGTCCAGATTGGCTAATGGTGAGCCCACAAATAATATAAAGTAAACTCTTAAGCTGGCTGATACAGATTCCTGGCGTTCCTGAACACTTAAAGGCGAGGTTGTTGCACAGGTTCTCTGTTTGCGTCGCCAGATGCCTCCATGTAACTTGCAGTTGGGCTGCAGAAGGTATTGGGCGAGATGCCCTGGATGGAAATGCTGTATATTGATTGCCAAAGCAATAGTTTTAAAGGGGTAGAAATGGGCTTCAGGTGTGACTGTTCTGGTGTGAGTCTCACATACAGTGAGAGAGTTGCCTCTGCTGTTTTCTCTTGTATTGTCTTGTTTTTACTTCTTTTTGTTTAGAATAATAAAACTTGTTTTTGTTGTTTTGTTTCGGCCCTCTCTCGCAGCGCTGAGGTGTGGGTGGTATTGGCTGCCCCATGTAGTGATTACCTCTGACATTTGTATATTGAGTAAATCCCCATTCCCTCTAGTGAGTCGGGAGTAATCCTCCTTTTGCTCCTCCTCCCAACAGAGCAACTGTGAAGCTGCTCAGGGTCGAGTTGCCTGTTCTGGGCGCCCTGCATTTAGTTTATTTTAGCCATAATTGTTTCTCTTTACAGGATTGAGCAAAACAAACAGATCTTTTTTTTTACTCATAATTAGGGCCCGAGCACTTACAGTGCAAAGGCCCTATTGTATCTGTAGGAATTTTTCTTCTTTCTTTCTTTCTTTCTTTCTTCCGACAAAATGAGGGCCTTTTTGCCCCCCTAAACGTGCCCCAAAAGTCACCAAATTTTGCACGCAAGCCAGGCCTGGCGAAAAATGTGATATTTAATGGTTTGAATTAATGGGCGTGGCAAAATGGCTCAACAGCGCCCCCTAGAAAACTTTGTGCGTCAAGCCCCACAATACGGTTTGACGTACATGCACGAAAATCGGTACACACCTGTATCATGTCGCAACTTAAAGAAAAGTCTCTTGGCGCCATGGCTGAAACCGAACAGGAAGTCGGCCATTCTGAATTAATCGGTGTAATTTTGGTGCAATTTTATGCCATTCCTTCAGCAGTTAATACGGCCCGAACCGTAACGTGCACCCAGGTGTGTTATACATCAAAATGTGCAACTCCAGGATTTTGTATACTTGTAAATATTTGTTGTTACAGCCACACTATGCTTGTATTCTTTATTCTCTATAATCGTTAACGCTGTGAACATATGTATATTGTTTAATGTATAACCAATAAAAATTTCTAAAAGAAAAAATGTGCGTCTCCATCCTGCGACGACGCGCATTACTTTTCTCAATCAAAAGCGTTACCATGGCGACGCTAGACACCAAAAAGCGTGCCCCCCCCCTTCATCTGACTGGTCCATATTTGATAGTTCCCCAAAAGTCACCAAATTTTGTATGCAAGCAAGGCCTGGCGATAAATTTGATATTTAATGGTTTGCATTAATGAGCGTGGCGTGAAAACTTTGTGTCTCAAGCCCCACAATACAGTTTGACGTACATGCACGAAAATTGGTACACACCTGTATCATGTTGCGACTCAAAGAAAAATCTCTTGGCACCATGCGCCATTTTGAATATTTTGAATTAATCGCGTAATTTTGGCACAATTTATGCCATTCCTTCGGCAGTTACAGTTTTTCACAATTGTTTAAACACATTTCCTGATAGACTACCTCACTTTCTCAAAACTCTAAACTCAAATTACAAAATTCACACACAAAATGCAAAATCCTACACTTCTCTTGCAAAAGCACACTCTACCCTCAAAACAGTGTTAACTCTTCACTAAATGGTATTTCCTTCTCAAATGCCAAACACATACATCATTTGAGTAGACATTTCTAAGCAGCCACTGAACACTGATGTGCAGAATGGAAGACACTATAGTATGAATGGAAAACATTATATGAATGCCTCAGTAGAATCATGCATTTGTATGTTCAGTGTTACACCTTCAGCTGTTGGATGTAATATATCACCATATAGTATTCTTATGTATAGAGTACTCAAATAGAAAACAACACACAATTCTTTACTGTAACAACAAATAATATTTTACAGTATTTGGACTCAAAATGTGCAGTCCACTGGACATCACAGCAAGCTGTGGATGAAAACTTGACAGAAAATAGAAACAGAACAAAAGTATTGGGCTGCATCCTTCCTTTCATCCCTGGCTGGCCACAGGACCTCATCCACGTCGCAGGCGATGTTCTCCCTGGCCAAGCAGCGGGGGAAGAATCTCCTACAATGCCGCATGAAGCCTGGACAGGCCTCCGCAGTGACATTGCCACATGCGTCCTCCATGGCCTGCATCAGTGGGATCCGTGTCTGAGGATTTCTCTCGTATACCTTCCATCTCCAGGCAGAGAAAAACTCCTCAATTGGGTTGAGGAAGGGAGAGTATGGAGGGAGATATAGGACATCAACTTCTGGATGGACCCTGAACCACTCACGGACCAGAGCAGCCCGGTGGAAACTGACATTGTCCCAGATAACAACGAACCTGACCACTTCTGTGTCCTCCATCTGGTCTGGCTGGACAATGATATTGTAGAGCTGGTCCAGGAATGCTAGAAGAAGTGCAGTGTTGTAAGGGCCAAGGGTGGCATGGTGATGGAGGACGCCGTGGTGATTGATGGCAGCACACATTGTTATGTTCCCTCCACGTTGGCCAGGGATCTCTGTGATGGCACGCTGGCCGATGATATTCTTCCCTCGGCGCTTTCTTTTTACAAGGTTGAACCCCGCTTCATCAATGAATATGAATTCAATGGCAAATTGCTGATTACATATTGCACAAAAGCCTTTGGAGTTTAGAAATGTGATTGACTGTGTGTTCTGTGTGAACAGCAAGAGAGGGAATTCAGGAAGAGTGTGCAGGGTATTGGGAATTGTGTGTAGTGTTGTGAGAAATGTGTGGTATGGAATGGGAATTTGAGTCTAGAGCAGTAAATGTGCTTGGAGTTCAGCAGGATTGGTTCAGCCACCTGAAAAATGAGTTTCAGGTTGTGCACATTGTGTCTGATGTTCCAATAAATGTGTTTAAACAATTGTGAAAAATTGTAATACGGCCCGAGCCGCAACGTGCACCCAGGTGTGTTCTCTTTCAAAAGCGTTAGCGTGTGTTAGGCTCGAGGGAAGGAGGGCGGACCCAAATGCAGGACAAAACGAGCAAGGTTCAGGTTAACAAAGTTTATTAACAAAAGGCGCTCCACAGGAGGGAAGGAAGACAAACACAAAATCACAGCCCGTAAAAACGCAGCTGGAAAGTCCAACAAAAGGCGCAGACCGGAGGGAAACTCACGGCTGGAAAAAGTAATCCAAAAGGACCCAGGAAGGGAAGGTCCACGAACGGGAAACTAGGGAAGTCCAGGAAAACGGGCAGAGTACGGGGCTCTGAGCTGGAGAGAATCATCCAACACCGCAGCTTGTGGGAGGCAGGCTTAAGAGCAGGCTGGTTGACGAGGCTGAATGGTGTCAGGTGTGGGGACGGTAATTGGGATCAGCTGCAGTGCTCTGGCCAAGCCTGACCAGGCTTTGGCGCCCTCTGGCGGAGGAAGGGTGTGCAAAACCCTAACATCACCTCCCCCTCAATGGGCGCCTCCTGGCGCCTTACCGGGATTGTCGGGGTGGTCGCTGTAGAAGACCCGGAGGAGGCCCTTGTCCAAGATATGGCGTTGTGGGATCCATAACCGCTCCTCCGGGCCGTAACCCTCCCAGTCCACGAGGTACTGGAACCCTCGACCTCTGCGGTGGACATCCAAGATCCAAGACCAAAAGTCAAAGAAAAACATTTTTAATGTTCAATTTTGAATGCTCAATTTAATGCTCAATTATAAATAATTTTGGGAGGAAATAAGTAAAGCCTTCTGTAGGGGGATCCCGAATAAAACAAGCTCTCCCTAGCAAAAAGATGTGACCATGTCATTGGTCAGGATCAAATGTGGTTTTGGTTCTGGGGGAATTTACAGTTATTCCACAACAATCCAGTAAAACAGAGAAAAACTCTGGGAGCACTGGTTTTGCGAGTGCGCGGAAAAAACCCGAGAGCAGAGGGAGGATGACCGTGATTTCCTTTTTTACCTTCCGTCACAAATACGAACTGTTCGAACATGGGTCTTTGCTCAGGACTTCCTCTCATCTCAAACTGTACATTGACATCTTGTAAATAAACATGTTTTTTAGTTTGTTTATTTATTCATCGCTCTACTTTTCTTGATATGCATTATTTATATTGTTGTTTCCTTTTTGGCTGTAAAGGCCTTTGGTCAAGCTTTATTCTGCTACGGAAATAGTTCCTGACGTTGACGAGAGAGGAGTAAACGACAGCCCTGCCTTTAGATCACCTGGAAGCTGTTCAGAGTCACTTAAGAACATCGTACTGTTCAGAATTGCAGGAGATCAATCATCAAGAAGCAAATGCATTAATTCCTTTTCAGAATCACTTTGAGGCAGAATATCTTTGTTTTATCTTGGTTTTCCTATGTTCTCTGCATTTGCACAGCTGCTCTGCTCTGGGTTGAGAAAAGCACCAGCTTCGTTCTCTACATACACACACACAAACCCATATATATATATATATATATATATATATATATATATATATATATATATATATATATATATATATACACAGATACGCACAATCAATAGAGGACAGAGGAACATCACCCTAAAAACTGATTGTTTCCAGCTCAGATGCAGAAGGAGAGAAAATTGTTTTCATATTGAATCAACACCCGCCTGCTGCTGCCTGATCACAAGTGCCGTTTCCTTACACACACCAGCTTGTTTGGATGTTTGTGTATGTGTGTGGTTGAGAAAGAGGATGGGTGGTGAAGAAAGATTATCAATAAAAAGCATCAGGCACAATATATAAAGCCTGAAGTTAAAGGCTGCTTTTCTTCTTCCTGTCAGTCCCATGTCCTGGAGTTGCTCGCTTACAGTCAGAACAAGGTGAACACGTTTATCTGACAGAACTAACTGCTGTTACAATCTCCCTCATCAAAGTTTCATGTATTTCTCTCCGGTTTTGGTCGCTTGACTGGAAGGTTTTCACTTTTTTTAGCTTTAACATGCAGAAGTGCTTAAAAGTTCAGTAAAGCTAACTGGACCCATGTGTGGACAATCAGCAAACAGAAATGGAAATACGCAATGGAATATATATATAAACATACGTTTAAGCTTGGCCTGTTGGCTAGGGTGACCATATTTTGATTTTCAAAAAAGAGGACACTCGGCCCGGCCACGAGATAGCCTACTTAAATGATACTCGCAGTTTACTCAAAGATTCCTTATAATTTTAATATATTTAAAGTTTATATGTATGGATAGAATATTCAGTTATATTACAAAATAATATCTCTCAAAGACAGAAATTCAGATAGGCTTCTCAGTGGTTACTCAACTTTCTATATTATGTCTAAAATAATAATCCTTTTCAAGTTTATATATATAAATATAAAAATAAATAAATATGAATGTAAAATAAATGTAAAATCTCATAATGTATAATAATCATAATGATTGAAATAATGCCTCTTCTGTATTACAAAAATTAACTTGTAAAATATTTGGTCTCTTTTCAAGTCTTACTGGACAAATAAAAAAATAATATGAAATAATGTTCTAAATAATACCTCTTCTGTATTAGAAAATCCAACTTTAACAAAATATCTCTCACTAACCTTTCAGTGTAATGTACATAATGTCAGAGTCTGTAAATGCTGTTTGTAGCAAGACACTAGTGCAATCCATGGATCTGTTACTGTTGTGTTTCACAGTATGAAATTCCAATGCACCCTCCGCTGCATTTACAGCGTCCTCTGTTTTTCCGGGTCTAAGAACTCGGTCAACTTTGAAGAGCTACTCTCACTCGCACTGCCTTCTTATGTTTTCCCATGTCCATGTGAGCTGCATGTCCCCGGCACCTTTATTGGACACAGAAACATAAGTGCCAGCTTTGCACACGGTGCACTCAGCCTCCCATATGTCCCGACCGGGTTTGTACATTGGAAACTTTTTTTTCAGTGCATCTGTGAAGCTGCATTTTCGCTTCGGCATCTTGGGAGCGTGTGACGTGTGCCCGGTAAGCGAGACCGCCGCTGTCTGCTGCTTCCTTGTTGAGTGTTGGAGATCCGCCCACAAGGCAACCTCTCTGGGATTACGTCACACACGCTGAACCAAACAAGGATAACATTAAGGATAACATTATCATCAATTTATAAAACCCACCCGGACGCCCCGGACAGGACGTAAAAAGTGGACATGTCCGGGGAAAAGAGGACGTTTGGTCAGCCTACTGTTGGCTCTGGTGTGGTTGCACGTCCCTGCGATCCACCTAAACATGTGTGAACGCTGCTACCAGAACCTCAGCAAACCCAGACCTGATCTTACAGATCAAAGGTGTCTTAGCAGTTCTGCAGCCACATGGTTGTTTTTAATAGGGGCTCCCCCTGTGAAAGCCATCACGTAAAGTCCAGAGAGATGATCGCACCTTTGGTTGGTGTTTTTTTGAGTTATCGCTTACAGATTCTGGGTTTTAGTTCTCAGATTTTGGATTTTGACTTTCAGATTTTGTGTTTTGATTCTTAATACATACATAGAGTTTCTGCTTATCAGCCCTTGACGAATTTATTTTGATACTCACCTTCTCCCTCTCGTTTCACATCCTGTCTTCCCCCCTTTGTGTGATTTTCCCTCCACTGTGAATGTCAACCCCGCCCCTGATTGGTTCCACCTGTGTTCCCCTACCCTATGTATAAATAGTCTGTGTCTCCCTTTGTCTTGTGCCAGTTTGTTGTCTCATGTCGAGTGTCGTCACGTCGCCATATTTATATTGTACTTGAAGTGTGGGATAGATTGATCCTCCCAGAGAGCGCTTTTTGTTCAGCCTTTGATTTTCCTCGTCAAGAGTGTTTTCTGTTGTATTACCCTTTTGCTCTGTTTTTTTTAATAAATACTCTTTTTGTTCCTGGAGTCGTGCATTTTGAGTCCTCTTTTGAGTCAAGGCCCTTACAGAACAAACTGGCCAACGATGGACTCAGCCGACTCAAAAGAACTCCAAACGGCCCTCTCTGCTCAGGGCACCAAGCTCCATCAGCATGAGGCTCAGCTGGGCTCGATTGGCCGGAAGGTTAGCGGTTCGAATCCCGCTCCGTCCCAGTTGTTGTCGTAGTGTCCTTGGGCAGTACCTTACCCGCTTTGCCCCGTGTGAATGTGTTTGAATGTTTGGTGGTGGTCGGAGGGGCCGTTTTCGCAATATGGCAGCCACGCTTCCGTCAGTCTGCAGGGCAGCTGTGGCTACAAAACGTAGCTACCACCATGTGAATGAATAATGGTCTCTGTAAAGCGCTCTGGGTGCCTTGAAGGGCGCTATATAAAACCAAGCCATTATTAGGGCCCGAGCACTTACAGTGCGAAGGCCCTATTGTATCAGTAGGAATTTTTTCTTTTTTTTTTCTTTCTTTCTTCTTCTGATGAAAGGAGGCCCTTTTTTCCCCCCTACACGTGCCCAAAAAGTCACCAAATTTTGCACGCAAGTCAGGCCTGGCGAAAAATTTGATATTTAATGGTTTGCATTGCTCTCGGCTGGCCTGGGAGCGCCTCGGACTCCCCCCGGAAGAGCTGGAGGAAGTGTCTGGGGTGAAGGAAGTCTGGGCATCCCTGCTGAGGCTGCTGCCCCCGCGAGCCGGGAACGGATAAGCCGAAGAAGATGAGTGAGTGAGTGAGTGAGTGAGTGAGTGAGTGAGTGAGTGAGTGAGTGAGTGAGTGAGTGAGTGAGTGAGTGAGTGAGTGAGTGAGTGAGTGAGTGAGTGAGTGAGTGAGTGAGTGAGTGAGGGAGTGAGTGAGGGTTTGCATTAATGGGCGTGGCAAAATGGCTCAACAGCGCCCTCTAGAAAACTTTGTGCCTCAAGCCCCACAATACGGTTTGACGTACATGCACGAAAATCGCTACACACCTGTATCATGGCGCAACTTAAAGAAAAGTCTCTTGGCGCCATGACCGAAACCGAACAGGGAACAGGAAGTCGGCCATTTTGAATTAATGGTGTTATTTTGGCGAAATTTATGCCATTCCTTCGGCAGTTAATACGGCCCGAACCGTAACGTGCACCCAGGTGTGTTATAAATCAAAATATGCGTCTCCATCCTGCGACTACGTGCATTACTCTTCTCTTTCAAAAGTGTTACCGTGGCGATGCTAGACGCCAAAAAGCGCGCCCCCCCTTCAGCTGATTGGTCCATATTTGATAGTTCCCAAAAAGTCACCAAATTTGGCATGCAAGCCAGGCCTGGTGATAAATTTGATATTTCATGGTTTGCATTAATGGGCGTGGCAAAATGGTTCAACAGCACCCCCTAGAATACTTTTCTCTGCCATAACTTTTGAATGGTTTGACATAAAGAGTCGTGGGTGGTGTCATCGGACTCGGTATTGAGTCCTTGACCATAATTGGTGAAAATTAGCCCCGCCCCTTCTTCTGATTGGTTGTCCCTATTTTCTGACTATAACTTTTGAATGGTTTGACATAGAGAGTCGTGGGTGGTGTCATCGGACTCTGTATCGAGTCCTTGAGCTTCATTGGCCTGAATTAGCCCCGCCCCTTCTTCTGATTGGTTGTCCCTATTTTCTGCTATAACTTTTGAATGGTTTGACATAGAGAGTCGTGGGTGGTGTCATTTCTGATATGCTCATGGGGGACGGTGGCCATGAGTGCGAGGGCCCGTTCATCGCTTCTTGCAGCTTTAATTATTATTATTATTATTATTATTATTATTATTATTATTAAGTGTTATAGTGTGGAAAAGACAGTACTTTGAAGAAGATTACAAGAAGTTAATTTCATCAGTCAGAGATATCCAGGTTCGACCTGACCCTGCCAGAAACTCTCATCGGTTCTTTGAAAGGACATCTTCCCCTTGCTCAGCTACGTTTGAGTTATCAAAGACAAAGTCAGTGGCAGCTGTGAATGCTAGAAATGCTGAACTGAGCGAATATCAGAGGAAACACTTTAGTGAGGAGCCATATAACTTTGAGAAAAGTTTCTGAAACAGTCTGCAAGGCTGGTTGATAGAGATGTGCCATGATAAAAGCCTTCTGCCTTCAGACCTTGGTCTCTGTCTGTTGTTGTTGGTGTTTGTCTTTTCTATCCTGTGGAAGTTTTTTTTCATGTTGTGTTTAGCTGCAACCCAAGGACAGGAAAGTGAAGGCAGCTGAAAGAGACCCAAAGAAGTTAGACAACTTTTTATTCCACTCCTTAGTTTGTTAAAGTAAACAGTCTCATTTTAGATGCAACACTATTTCCATATCATTTCCTTCTTTTTATCATAATCACAGACTTTACTCACATTTGCATACAGATACACAGCTGTGCAGACAAAGAGCAGTGGAGCACAGGCGCCTATAAGATCAAACCCAGTCTGAGCAGCTACAGTCGTGAGTGCTCAGATTAAGGGGATTAAAAGTCATGAAGGCCCAGCAGCAGTGGGGGGGGGGGGGGGGGGGGGGTTGTTCCCAAGGTAACCATGCTCAAAGATCCCCTCCACCTGACTAATTTAATGTGCCCCCTTGAATCGGCAGCGTAACCCTCCCTCCACCTCTTTACTCAGCTCTAACAACCGCTGTTATGGGGATATATTACCGCCTTTAATCAAGGGCATACTTTTTAGATTTGAGGGCATTAGTCTGTTTTCTCAACTTCAGATTCTCCACTGCTCTCAAACTCAAAAAGTCCCTGCTTGTGTACAGAAACTTTACTTTTTTTCATCATCGGCACTGACATTCTGCTCTCAAATCTATGGCTGCTCACACCAAACCCTCACTGCAGTCGCAGCCCCTCCCCTCTGTCCTCAGGTATGTATAATTCTGAATTAATCCAACGTCAGCTTAATGCAACGCATGTCATTTGTTATTTTGCCATACAATCAACATTTGAAACAGGATATTTCACCGTAAATGGTTGCCACCAGCATTGCAAATATTTTGGCAGAGATCCACTAAAAGAGCTGGTAGCCACAGCTAACTTTAGCCCCTTTTATGTCAGCGAATGCCCCACCCCTTCTACATTGACCAACGCAGGGTGGCATGTCGAGCTGCCCTGCGAATAACTCTCCTCCAAGGGTAGTCTTAACCGCGGGTTAGGTCTAATGTAAACAGAACTAACGCGGGGTGGCGGGTGTTGGGAAGGATTTGTTGATCACGTAACCTGAGTACAACCAACCAGGGAATTTCTTTATTTATTATTATTATGTTATAAAATAAGGAAACGGCGAGAGTAACAACAGAAGCAGGACGTCACAGATAGGATCTATATTTGCAAGATGAGTAACGGGGGAGACGAGGAGATATGATGGACAAATGATGAAACAGGGCTTTGCAGGAAGCAAAACCAAAAAACCAGAAAACACTCATCCTGATGTTCATCCATCCTCATTTGCACATCCACACAGCTTACATCATGTTTCGTGGATAACGCCTCCCGACCTTCCCTCCCCTCAACTTGCCTTCGGGCTCAAGGTGACAAATAACACACCTGGCGTTTATGTAGCACTTGTACTTAGAAAACGGCAAAAGAGTATAGGCTACTAAGACCTAGGTTATGAGGAGCAAGAAAGAATATGGTTATGTTAAACAACTTGTCACAGTTTGTTTTGCTTCCGGTTTTATTTTGAAATCCGTGTCTTTGTGTTTCAGTTTTGTCTTGACTTCCCTCGTTCCCATCCGCCCTGATTGTCTGCACCTGTGTCTTGTCAACCCTTCTGTGTATATTTTGACTTGTCTTTTCCTTGCTTCCTGCTGGTCTGTACTGTTTCTACCCTCCTTGCATCCTGTCAGGTTTTTTGATGTTCTCTAGTGGTAAGCTCTTGTGTTTTTGTCGTTCCTGCTCAGCGGCACTTTTGGTTTATTTTGATTGATAAATCACCATTTTTGGAACCCCTGCCTCCTGCTCTGCTGCATTTGGGTCCTAAATCAATCACAACATGACACAACTGACAATTTTATTACCGTAACAAACAAACAAAATATTTATATATACGTACATTATCACAATTACAGTGACTGGAAGAATATAACCCAAAATAAAATAGAGCTGTTTTCTTCAAAGATAAAATAAAATAAAGAATTATTTCCTTCTAACACTTGTTCAGTTCTTATTGTACTGGTAAGTGCTCTTTTGTGGTTTCTTGTGCTGTTCTATGTCTCTTATGTACACTACCCGGGTAGGTATAAGTGTATTTTCTTAGCTGGGAAATCCTGAGTTTCAAGATGATCTCCCTGTTAATCCCCGCAGCAGCTGGCCAGTGTCAGGATTTGACATTTCCCTGTTTTATTTTGAAAGCCCATGTCCTTGAGTTTCAATTCCGTCTTGACCTTCCTGTTTCCCATCTTCCCCGATCGTCTGTACCTGTGTCTCATTTACCTTTGTGTATATCTCGTCTTGTCTTTCCCCTGCTCCTTGCTGGTCCGTACTGTTTGCTCTCTCCATGTTCTTCTGGGCAGGTTTTCAAAGTTTTCTGTTTTATGTTCAGGTTCTGTTTTTTGATCCTGCTCAGCAGCACTTTTGGTTTTGCTTTTGAGTAATAAAACTCAGTTTTTTGGAACTCCTTCCTCCTGCATCTGGGTCCTCACTAAAACCTTTCCTGACAGAACGGACCAGCCAGCATGGAGCCACCAGGAAAGAATGTGGATCTGTGGGAGTTCTTCTACGGTGACCAAGTGGCGTTCTACCACTGTATGGTGAAGAGGACAGGGACCTCAAGGGGGGCCCAGGTGTGTTCAACCCCAGGGGAGATGACGTCGGTACCAGCCCCAGTCTGTTCCTGCTCAGCGGTGGTCTCGGACGCACCTCGCCCTGTTGCTGCTCCGCCGGTGGTCCCGAGTGCATCAGCCCCTGTTCCTGTTCCTGAGGTGGTTCCGGATACACCTCCCCATGTTTCCCTGCTGAGACCCGTGGGCTCAAGCGAGCTCAGCCCTCCGGCCGTCGCCCCGCCTCCCACCCGACTCATCGTTGGTCACCCCGCCTACGCCGTTTCCCTGACAGGCCGGGTGGAACGCTGAGGGACGTTCGTTGAGGGGGGGGTACTGGACGCACCCCAGCAGGTGCTGGGGACCCGGTGTCCCCCTCAGCCAGTGCCAAGGACCCGGTGTCCCCCTCAGCCAGTGCCGGGGACCCGGTGTCCCCCCGAGCCAGTGCCAAGGACCCGGTGTCCCCCTCCGCCAGTGCCAAGGACCCGGTGTCCCCCTCAGCCAGTGCCGGGGACCCGGTGTCCCCCTCAGCCAGTGCCAAGGACCCGGTGTCCCCCTCAGCCAGTGCCGGGGACCCGGTGTCCCCCCGAGCCAGTGCCAAGGACCCGGTGTCCCCCGAAGCCAGTGCCGAGGACCCGGTGTCCCCCGAAGCCGCCCCCTCGGGTTTTTAGTCCCCCGAAGCCGGCCCCTCGGGTTCTGTCTGCCCTGAAGCCGGCCCCTCGGGTTCTGACTACTCAGTCCCGGGACCCACCCTCTGACCCGTCTGCTCAGTCCCGAGACCGACCCTCCCACGAGGGCGGCCTCTCGAACTGTCTCGCCGGTCGGCCCGACCCCGTGGACGGCCCCTGAACTTTGACTGTGTGTTGGCTCTTTTTAGACATTCATCTTTTAACTAGTACTCAATTTTTAAACACATCCAATATGAAATCATATGAACATACAGTATTTTAACTAACATCATGAAATCAACAAGTTCCAACCGGTTTTAACCGACATTCTACAATGTTATATGGGGCTAATATGAGCAACTCGCTAACAAATGGCCTTCCTAACCGACTGCCACACAAGGTGTTAGCTTCACATAGTTTTGAAATCACTCACGTCCGTCAGTACGTAACACATTATCCAGCCTTGTCAATGTAAGCGATTCGCTCAGCAATACTGCACCATACAGCACTTTCTCCCGCACACTTTATCATCTCTTCTATCCTTTTCTTTATAATTTCATCTGTACTCATTACTCCTTACTGTTCACATGCACGGACACTCTCCTTTTTTCTTTTCGGAGTGACTATTTGCACCAAGGTACAAATAGCAAGCCCCCACTAGCTAAGCTATTCGCACCCTGTTGACATATGAAAACAAATGTGTTGCTCATGCGCATGTGCACCAACATGTCTGCAACAGAATGCGCTTTTTCACTTGCCCATGCGCATGTGCAGCACTCTAAAATTGGATAGTATGCACTATCCATACTCATTCCGGAGAAATTTATTAGTATGGATTGATGGACACTAGCTAAGCAGAAACTTCCCACAGTGCAATGCAGCAGTGTTTGGTTGCTAAGTGCTGTGCAGATACGTATATGTCATAAGTATAATATTAAGTATAATAATATTATTATATAATATTATAATATTCGTATATAATAATATTATATAATGTCATCTTGTTTCGGCCCGGGATAAACGGGAAAGAGCGGAGCAGTGCTGCTACTGCTGCTGAGTTGTTACCATATTAACGACTCCCCCTCCCAACGGCAGGAATTGCCGTGTGGCTCTGAGTAGTACGTCCCAATTAATGCATACTACTGATATTTACTCAAAAGTGTGCCGAACTTAAGTATACTTTTTGAGTATGTACTGTTTAGTAGCCTATGGCATTTCGGAAGCACCGCATGTCAAACAATAGAGTCAGGCAAACATCTGCTCTCACACTTTTGTATGAACAATTTTTGCTCTTATGTCATTGTAAGATATTTTGTAAGAGATTAAATGAATTTTATCAAAAGTGGTGTGAATACCTGTCAATCATTGTTGAGCTGATGGATTTTATTTTTTTTTTTTTACATTTTTTTTCTAATAATACATGGGTGCAAATAGCATACATTGATATTGGTAGCAGGGTGTAAATAGCCTATGCATCAGTACTTGCACCCGGGTGTAAATAGCCTTTTCTTTTTCCCGCATGCTTGTTAATTTACACAGACTTTATTGTGTCAGAGTCGCTCCTGTAGTTTCTTGTGCTGGCCCCCCCTTCTCCTCCCTTTTCTCTCTTTTGTCCATGTTGCAGCATCCTTTGCCGGACACCGGAACCTGCAGGTGGTCGTGGGTGGCTTGTAGCTTGCATTACGGAGCACAAGTCTTTCCCCGACCCTGCACCCCAACCTGGGACTTGCTGATTGGGCCGGAGCTTCGGGAGCTGCGTGCTGGCCTGCGGTCCTCACCCCCGGTCATCCCGTTGCTGCTTCCACCTGCCTGCGGTCCCCACCCCTGGTCATCCCGTGGCTGCTTCCACCTGCCTGCTGTGCTGTTGCCGTCCCTGACCCACCAGCCTGGCCCCCGGCAGGAGGGTCCCCCCTTATGAGCCTGGTCCTGCTCAAGGTTTCTTCCCTCCTAAAGGGGAGTTTTTCTTGCCACTGTTTGGCTTAAGGTTTTTCTCCCACTAGGGGAGTTTTTACCTGCCATTGTTTATGTAATAACTGCTCGGGGGTCATGTTCTGGGTATGGGTCTCTGTAAAGCGTCTAGAGACAACTCTGTTGTATTAGACGCTATATAAATAAAATTGAATTGAATTGAATTGAATTAATCACATTGCACACCAGCGGAGGGTCGGGTCTGCCATCTCTACAGGTGCTGCCGGGGACCAAAAAAATTACTCCTGCAGCGTTAACCCTTCAGTGACCATACACTTTTAGGGTGTGGGTTACACTTATATTACCCAACGCGTGTTAAACGCGCATTGACCATCCAGCAATATTAGCGGGATCCGATCTAGAAACGCCTAGTGATTGACATAAAGTGTCACATCCACTCCAGCTCCATACCTGCCTCACTCACCTGCCAGCTCCGCCTCCTCATGTCACTATGGTTTCTCCCGCCTTCCACACCTGGTCCACATCTGCAATCAGCCCTGGGCTGCTACTTCTGCTTCTGCTACTCCACTCCTAGCCAGTCACTGCCAGGTTGCTCTTCTGTCATGCCTGACTTTCCAGCATTTTTCCCCGGACTGATCACCTGTTGCCGACTCTTCCTGTCCCCGACCTGTTCGCTTGTCTCCGTCCTGGTAATCACCTCAGCCTTCTGTCCCCGACCCCGAGTTCTGCCTGAGCGTCTTTGGTTTCTGTTTGCCTGCTCCCTGGGCTGCCTGGCGATTCCTCTGACTGACCGGCGTTTGAGTTTCTGTGTTCCGACTTCCAGATCTTCTCAGTGCTCACACCAGCTGTTTTCTGGTATTCATTCTCCTGTTACTCTGAGTGTTACCACGATCCTGAGGACTGAACTCTGCTCTATTGCCTGCTGTGAGGTTGATAAAGACTTTTACTTTTACACTGCCATTGTGCTGGATGTGGGTCTGCCATATTCCCTTGTCATAAAGTGGGCGTGTTCCTTTCCAGCTTTCCAGGCAAAAATGCTGACGCTCCGTATGAAGAAAAAGAGGCTTCAAAATCTCTCTTCATTAAACCACTCTTTACTTACTAAATCTTGTCATACCTACCTGGAAAAGGCCCGCAGCCATTGACCTGATGGAGTCCTGTTATTCGCCGCTCTGACTGGATCTGGATCTCATGCCCAAGCTGTCTTTATATAATAAAAAATACTTTTATGGTCACTGCAAAAAATTAAAAACTGTTAGCAGCTCTTCATTAGTAATGTATCCTGAAGTCCAGCACAGCAGAAAAACTATAGGCTATACACCAAATAAATCAGGTCTCTCCATTGCTTCCCATCCTTCTGGACCTCTCAGCTGCCTTCAACTGTTTGGATCATAACATCCTTTGGACTGGTTAAAACAACTCATTGAACTTCCATTGAATGGTTCTGGTCCTGAGCTGACTGGTAGAGCTGAGAATAGGACCCTGGGGATGCCAGACCGAGGCCCCACATTGTCGCCTGTGAGGTTTCTCAGGGCTTGGTCCTTGGGTCACCTTTTTTCACGATACATATGCTCCCCCTGGGACATTAAACACTCTCACTGCCTGTCTGAAGGACCCAAGGGTGTGGATGGATGACAACCATCCACAGCTCCTTATTACAGGCCCTCTGGATCTTGATGAGCTCTAATCGGTTACTGCCGGTATGACGCATTTTCCTTGCATACTACGCGAGCGACGTTGCAGTTGGTTGTGAACATGAACAGACGTGAACGGACGCGAACGGACACGAACGCAGGCTCAAACGGCAAGTACTGTATCCGCCCCTTAAGAGAAACCTTTTTACTTCAGAAATCTCGTCAATAACTGCTGTCACTTTCTGTTTCCAAATTGGCTTTTATAGCTTTTACTATTATGACATTGATGAAAAGTGTATTATTTTATTCTAAAATGATTTATTATTAATAATATTATTCATCCATCCATCTTCAGATGTGTGGAAGCAGTGTAAATGCAGTGTTAGTCTTTCCACATGCGTAAGTGAAGTGAACGGAGGAAGAGGAGGTGCTCCCTCATTTCTGTGCAAAACTGAAACACAGTGCGAGTCTGTCACAAAGAGCTGTGAGCAGATGCATACTGAGACTAATAGCATCAGAGGAGAAGAAGGGGGAGGACGACGACCTCCCCTGCAGCTGAGCTGGAGGTTCTGGGACCTCATTAGCCGACCATCAAAAACTGTAACTCACACAAAAGGACATGAATAGGGCCCCTGAGCTGCAGCCCCTCCTCGCCTCAGCCCCCAGCCCCTAAGTGTGCACCTCATCAGCCTGAATCACACGTCCTCCTGCGGCCTCTTGGCCTCTTCTGCCCCCATTTGTCTCAGAAGATACTTACGCAACAGCACGCCTTCACTTATGGAAGATAAAGTGTTGCACACACACCTCCTAACTCGCTGTTTTTTTTGTGTTTCTGGACATGTGAGGATTCGAAGGGAAGAGTTTTTACAAGGACACATCAAGACAAGCAAAATGATGACAGACAAAAACAAAGTCACCATAAAGACACACCAACTGGCCCTAAAGGAAGGAAAAAAATCACCACTAAGTGACAAAAATGACTTCAAAAAGACCCGAAGTGGCTGCAGACATGAAATGACCATAATTGAGCTCTGCAAAAAAAAAGAGATGATCACAAAAACTAAAAATAGAGAAAAGATAGGCACAAGCTTAACTGTTAAAACCGAAGAAGATTTACTTCTCCGTTTCTCTTAGAATTTAAATTTAAAAACACATCTCATTTAAATCAAACTGGAACAAATTTACCTCTTAACCTGTAAACACAATGTTCAGAAGACTCAAGTTGCTCCTCATGCGTTCTTGCTGGTGGCACTGATGGATGCTTGATGGTGCTTATAAGACGAGTCTCACTTCACTCAGACACTACAGGGACCTGAGGAGTCAGGACAGACGGCTGCATCTGCAAAAATCCCCCCTTCTTGACACAGATCTTCACTTGTAAATGCCTCTTTTTGTTGGTTCACACATTTTTCTTAAAAGTCATACAGATTTCTCAGGCATCTGCTGCCTGAACTGACATCTGCTCATAGACAATAGAAAAGATTTGGATTATTACCCGTATGAAATGTATAAGCTCTTACAAACTGCTTTCTGAAGACAAGGTCAAAAAGAGGTTGAGAAGATGTAAGTGATTTCTGAACTGTGGAGAAAAAGTTCAGTTCATGGTTTTTTGTTTTGGAGAAATATTTTTACTTCAAACAGCAACTTTTATATGTCAAGAACAGTTCAAACTCTAAACTTTAAACTTAAAACAGACTTCCAAAAGAGAAAACTCTGATAAGGAAATAAAGAATATTTAATGACGATGGCTGGTGAGATCTGTGATGAATAACAACAATGATCACTGATGCAAAGCAACATGAGGAAAAACAAATTAAAGATCATGTTCTTTGGTTTGAATATGTTTAATTAAAACACCTCTTTATTTAATTGACTTCACTTTTGGATATTCCCTATATGCACCTTTTTTGTTGTTGTTTATTGCACGAATCTTTTTCCGATATTTTCATCAGAATTTCTGTTCTATTTCTATTTTTTTTGTTTTTTTTTCACCTTGTCTGCACACATATTAATGATTGTTACCATGACAGTAGAAACCAAAGGCATATATATGTGCATTATTACTATATTTAATATATATACATATATATATATATACGCATACATATGCATACACATACATAAATATACACATACAAACCCAGTGATTTTATTTTTTTTTTCAATTTTTTTTTCTATTCTATTTTGTTCTATTTCTAAACTAAATATTTATAATTTACTTAATTACCTTCTGTAAAACATTTTGAGGAGCCGTTCTGTGTGAATTAAACTGGACAAATTCTGGTTCACATTAACCACAGTAGACTTCGAAGCTCATTTTTCGGACACCGTCCTGACAGGAGCTGGTGAATGTGTTTAGTGCAGAAAGAGAAAAAGGGCAGAACAAACAAGCTCTCTTTTTCAACATTATGTGACACCAAATGGCCACATCATATCGCAGGTGTGAAATAACTTGTATCCACCTGTGGCTATTAGCACACATGAGGCTAAAAATAAAAAGCACCATGTCAAGTCAAACACACACACTGGTACATAGTTTCATCACGTAGACAAAACACTTGTTTAATGTTGTTCAATTCAAATCAATTATACTTAATTAATCCTGAAGGGAAATTGTACACACACACACACACACACTCACAAACACAATGTGGAAATTCAAACATGAAAATAAATATTCCTGAAGAAAGTAATATAAACACTTTAGTTGGAATATTGCCTTATTTTAAATAATTCCTGTTGGACTTTTGTGCTCATCATGGATTGTCTATTACAAACACCAAGTTCCAGCATAACAGCGTCTATACTGTATGTGCACTTAGCACCAGAACAACCTAGGTCCCAGATCAATTATCGATTTCATAGTTGTATCATCGGACATGCAGGTGTATGTCTTGGACACTCAGGTGAAGAGAGGAGCAGAGCTGTCAATTGATCACCACCTGGTCTGTAGACTCCAATGGTGGGGGAGGATGCCAGTGAGACCCGGTAGGCCTAACAGTATTGTGAGGGTCTGCTGGGAACATCTGGCGGAATTCCCTGACAGAGACGGCTTCAATTCAATAAATGTTGCCATCTGATGCACTGTACCAGATTATAGTTTTAAGCTAATTTGCATCTGCAGTCCCTTGAAAGGTCACAATAAAAAAGAAATACAGTAACAAGTAATACAATACCAAGAAAAATACACGGATATTTAGAACACAATTTAAAACAACATGGCTGCGCACATCCGCGTGCAATCCCCCCACCCTGACACGCCTCCCACCCACCCACCCATCCCTTATCCCACATACACACACCCAGAAGAGAGCCCAAATTAATGGTTACAGAGCTGAGCCGCTTTTATCAGATTTTTCAGGTTGGCTTTAAAGACTGAAGAGACTTAAAGTCTGAGAGAGCTACTGCACCTTACAGTATCAGGTAAGGTATCCCACTGTTTTGTGGCTCTTACAGAAAAAGCTGATTGCCCAGTTACAGTGCGGCGAAATGGTAAAGTGCAATCTAGTATTTAGGATATCCTAGTGGACCTGATGGAGCTTAACGAGCGAGGGTGAACAAAGTCACACAATGGCTGTGGGGCCAAACCATTTACAATTTTACAAACCATGCACAAATTGGCAAATGACCTAAAATTCACAAAGCTCAATAGGTTGTATTTCTGTGTTGCAGAATACTTCTGCAATGATGGTAGCGAATTGGCTTTTTGTCTAATGTTTTTAAAGTTTGTTTATATAAAGACTCCAAAGGTTTCAGGGTAGAGTCACCAGCCTGCCCCCAGCAGGTGATACAGTATGACATATGGGACAGGATCATTGCGTGCATAAATATCTTGGCTGCATCCAGAGAAAGACAATTTCTGATGTATTTAAAATTAAGTAGATTATATTTTATAATTGTAGCCATTTTGACATGTTTCTTAAACTTTAAATTTGGGTCTAGATTTGGCTCCAGAGGCTGTGAATAGGTACCAGCAGGCTAAGTGGAACATGGCTTTGGCAGTTGTGGACCCTGGAAAAGGCAGACTGTGTCCCCTCGGGGACTCCTGTGGGAGGTTCTCCAGGAATATGTGGTTTGGAATCCCTTATATGGGCCGTCCACATCTGGTGTCAGATCTTGGTCTGGATTGAGGGTTGTAGTCCGCCAAGGCTGCCCTTTGTCACTGATTCTATTCCTTACTTTTATGGACAGGATTTTTAAGCACATGTGAGAGCATCCCCTGGTCATCCCGTTGCTGGCCCCCCCTTCTCCTCCCTTTTCTCTCTTTTGTCCTGCAGGTGGTCGTGGGTGGCTTGTAGCTTGCATTACGGAGCACAAGTCTTTCCCTGACCCTGCACCCCAACCTGGGACTTGCTGATTGGGCCGGAGCTTCGGGAGCTGCATGCTGGCCTGCGGTCCCCACCCCCGGTCATCCCGTTGCTGCTTCCACCTGCCTGCTGTGCTGTTGCCGTCCCTGACCCACCAGTCTGGCCCTCGGCAGGAGGGTCCCCCCTGATGAGCCTGGTCCTGCTCAAGGTTTCTTCCCTCCTAAAGGGGAGTTTTTCCTTGCCACTGTTTGGCTTAAGGTTTTTCTCCCACTAGGGAAGTTTTTACCTGCCATTGTTTATGTAATAACTGCTCGGGGGTCATGTTCTGGGTATGGGTCTCTGTAAAGCGTCTAGAGACAACTCTGTTGTATTAGACGCTATATAAATAAAATTGAATTGAATTGAATTGAATAAGGAGTCCAGTTTGGTGACCTCAGAATTGAGTCTCTGCTTTTTGCAGATGATGTGGTTCTGTTATTCATCAGGTCAAACCCTGCAACTTTCACTGGAGCGGTTCACAGCCAGATGTGAAGCAGCTGGAATGAAAATCAGCACTTCTAAATGAGAAATGAGTTTCCTCCTCAGTGTGTCTGATTTCTCCTGTGGAGATAGGGTGAGAAGCTCCTTCATCTGGGAGGAGTAGAGCCACATGAAGAGGCACCAGATGAGGTGGCTCAGGCATCTGGTCAGGATGACTCCTGGATGCTTGCTTGGTGAGCTTTTCTGGGCAGGTCCCATTGGGGAAGACCTGGGACACGCTGGAGGGCCTTGGAACACCTTGGATGAGGTGGTGAGCTGAACGGAGACCAGGAAGAGGTAAGTTTGGGTTTCCCTGCCATGGATTCTGCCTCTGCAACCTGACCATTGATAAGCAGAAGAAGATGGATACAATTTTTGATGTCCATGAAAAGGTCAGAGGAAAATTGTTAATGGGTAAAAATGACTGCTGATGAAGCATCAATGATTACTGATGTCCCAGTCTAATCAAATGATTGGAAATAGAAATCATACGATTTCTGAATAATCAGTATCGGGGTGGAAATTATCTGATTTTTTGATTACATTTTTATTTCACTAAATGACATTATTTAATTAACAATTATACATATATTATTTATTCATTGTCTATCAATACGTTTGTCGGGCAGAGAGTAGGCGTAACCTTTAACCTAGAGTAGCACTTATGAATAGTCAGCTGACGTCAGTGTTGCCAACTGAGAAATTATATATACTATATTTAACAAGTTTTCAGAGCCCTCTAGCAACTGTTTTTCCAAAAAAGCAACAAATCTTTTTAAAAAGGGGGACTGGAGAGTGTGTTCCAACTATAGGGGGATCACACTTCTCAGCCTCCCCGGGAAAGTCTACGCCAGGGTACTGGAGAGGAGAATACGGCCGATAGTTGAACCTCGGATTCAGGAGGAACAATGCGGTTTTCGTCCCGGCCGTGGAACTCTGGACCAGCTCTATACCCTCAGCAGGGTGCTTGACGGTTCATGGGAATTTTCCCAACCAGTCCACATGTGTTTTATGGATCTGGAGAAGGCATTTGACCGTGTCCCTCGTGCCATTATGTGGGGGGTGCTGAGTGAGTATGGAGTCCGGGGCCCTCTACTAAGGGCTGTCCGGTCTCTGTATGATCAGAGCAGGTTTGGTTCGCATCGCTGGCAGTAAGTCAGACTTGTTCCCAGTGCATGTTGGAATCCGGTAGGGCTGCCCTTTGTCACCGGTCCTGTTCATAATTTTTATGGACAGGATTTCTAGGCGCAGCCAGGGGCCGGAGGGGTTCCGGTTTGGGAACCTCAGGATTTCATCTCTGCTTTTTGCGGATTACTTTTTCCTGTTGGCTTCATCGGACCGGGACCTTCAGCATGTGCTGGGGCGGTTTGAGGCCAAGTGCGACGCGGCAGGGATGAGAATCAGCACCTCCAAAACCGAGGCCATGGTTCTCCACCGGGAAAGGGTGGCGTGCCTTCTCCGGGTGGGTGGAGAAGTCCTGCCTCAGGTGGAGGAGTTCAAGTATCTCGGGATCTTGTTCACGAGTGAGGGAAAGATGGAGTGGGAGATTGACAGACGGATCGGTGCAGCGTCCGCAGTTATGCGGTCGATGTACCGGACCGTCGTGGTGAAGAAGGAGCTGAGTCGAAAGGCGAAGCTCTCGATTTACCGGTCAATCTACGCCCCTACCCTCACCTATGGTCATGAACTTTGGGTAGTGACCGAAAGGACAAGATCGCGGATACAAGCGGCCGAGATGAGTTTCCTCCGCAGGGTGGCTGGACGCTCCCTTAGAGATGAGTTTCCTCCGCAGGGCGGCTGGACGCTCCCTTAGAGATAGGGTGAGGAGTTCGGTCACCTGGGAGGAGTTCGGAGTCGAGCCGCTGCTCCTTCACATTGAGAGGAGTCAGCTGAGGTGGCTTGGGCATCTGTACCGGATGCTTCCTGGACGCCTCCCTAGGGAGGTGTTCCAGGCATGTCCCTCCTCCCTAAAGAGCTGTTCCAGGCATGTCCCATGGGGAGGAGACCCCGGACACGCTGGAGAGACTATGGCCCAATCCCAATACACCCCCTGCTTTTCTTCACGAGCCCTACTTTCTTTCACTAGCCCTTCTTTTCTTCACTACCCCTAAAAAACTTGAAAATCTTGAAATCTTCCCAGGGGCCTGTCCCAATACTCCCCCTACCCCTCGTTTTCATCCCTACCCTTCCCTATCAGGAAGCTGAGAGCCAAAAGCTGTTTTAATTTCAGCTGTAGCGCTGTTAATATGGCACTTTATTAAGTTTTAATATTTTTTCAGGCGTAAAAGTAACCGTTAAGATCCCCAACCTGGGCTCAGTTTATCCAAATAACGCCTGATGTTTTCGGAGATGAGAAGAGCCGCCGGCCCCGGGGAGCAGCAGCTCACAGCGGTACAGAGTACAGACGTGATTGCGCTGCGCCGTCGTCCCGGGGGAGAAACCTGCAGCTCTTTTGAGAAATACCGCTGGCTGAAATAAATCATTTAGGAAGATAAATGTTGGTTTAATAGATGAAATCTAAGAGTTTAAGCTACGCCTGTTAAGAAATTTGCTCCGAAAATTTCGTGATTTCTGCCTGCCTGCCGGCTCCGGAGCTGATTTATGGTTCCGCGTTAAATCGACGCAGAGCCTACGGCGTAGGGTACGGCGTAGGGTACGGCGTAGGGTACGGCGTGGGGTACGGCGTAGGGTACGGCGTAGGGTACGGCGTACGGCATGCGTCACCACGTAACCTACGCCGTAGGCTCTGCGTTGGTATAACGCGGAACCATAAATCAGCCTTTATTCCGGCGAGGTTGCAACCACGGGGAAAACGAGTGATTATGTACATTCACTGAGTGAATATTATGAAAGTAAAATATATATTTCTCGCTAGAAATGTAATCAAAACGCATTTTTATGCAGAAACTAACTCAAAATATTGATTTTATTCACTAAAAAATAAGAAATGTCCGCCATGTTTTTTTTTTGGATTCAGTCCGCAAATGACGACAAAAGCATTCTGTAAAATTTTTCTAGCCCTCGGTCATCTAGGGTGCATCTGAAAACCCTCGCTCTGTAGGGCTAGATTGATACCCCCTAGCCCTCGATATACCCACTCCCCCTAGGTGAAAAGAGGAATTGGGACACCACTACCCTGACGGGAACGCGCAAAATTTAGGGGAAGGGATGAAAACGAGGGGTAGGAGGAGTATTGGGACAGGCCCTATGTCTCTCGGCTGGCCTGGGAACGTCTCAGACTCCCCTCGGAAGAGCTGGAGGAAGTGTCTGGGGTGAAGGAAGTCTGGGCATCTCTGTTGAGACTGCTGCCCCCGCGACCCGGGAACGGATAAGCGGAAGAAAATGGATGGACGGACGGACGGACGGACGGACGGACGGACGGACGGACGGACGGACGGACGGACGGATACGACATCATGGGAAATAAGTGTTTCATTTTTTTTGTGTTGTAATGTCGGCAGCTCTTTTGTGTGGTCTGTGGGTGCAAGGCAAGGTTTCATTAGTTCAACAAGTGCTTTGGATATATTGTAGGTGACTGACCCGACGCCATCTACAATGGGTTGTAGTGGGGCGCCAACATTGTACATTTTTGGTGTGCAATGGAACATGGGGTTAATCCTTGCTGTTGGTATCGTGTGATAAAAGTGGCTCTTGTCCATTTTGTTTTGGTTCAGGAGGTGTTTCAAAAGGTTCTTTAATCTCGCTTTGCTTTTTCTGTTGGATCCTTTTTGTGGATTTCATATGTTTAGGTATCTTTTACCACATCTACTTGTTTGTTGTAACATGTAGTGGCCATTATTACCTCTTGTCCATTTTGTTTTGGTTCGGGAGGTGTTTCATCAGGTTCTTTAATCTCCTTTTGCTTTTTTCTGTTGGATCCTTTTTGAGGATTTCATACGTTTGGGTATCTTTTACCACATCTTCTACTTGTTTGTTGTAACATGTAGTGTCCATTATTACCGAAGTACATATATCCCTTGTCTGCAGAAAGTTCTGTTTCTTATTTTGTGATGATGGTGTGTTTTATCTTCGCTGTTTTCAAAGTTCCTGCCACCTCATTTGGAAGTTCGACCTTTTTGCCTTGGTCCTGTATGTTGTGTCATTCAAGTTCTGTTGCCAGGATGACATCATTATATTGAATTTTTTTCTGGCGTAGATGTAAATGTAGTCCTCCTGAAAGTATACTGGTCTATGTCTGCTAGCTCATGTGTTGATAAGTTACATACCCATTGGCTGTTCATCGAAACGGCATTTTAATTTTCTTCTTTACCACTGCTCATTCCGTGATGTAATTAAAATGATAAAGAAAAGGACATTGCTTCTTTGTTTTCCTGCCCGCCCCACAAAAAGTGTAACATAATTAGGGCCCGAGCACCTTCAGTGCGAAGGCCCTATTGTATCTGTAGGAATTCTTCGCGTTATTATTTTTCTGACGAAAGGAGGGCCTTTTTGCCCCCCTAAACGTGCCCAAAAAGTCACCAAATTTTGCACCCAAGTCAGGCCTGGCGGAAAATTTGATATTTAATGGTATGCATTCATGGGCGTGGCAAAATGGCTCAACAGCGCCCCCTAGAAAACTTTGTGCCTCAAGCCCCACAATACGGTTTGACGTACATGAACGAAAATCGGTACACAACTGTATCATGGGGCAACTTAAAGAAAAGTCTCTTGGGGTCATGCCCGAAACCGAACAGGATGTCGGCCATTTTGAATTAATCGTGTCATTTTGGCGAAATTTATGCCATTCCTTCGGCAGTTAATACGGCCCGAACCGTAACGTGCCCCCAAGTGTGTTATACATCAAAATGTGCGTCTCCATCCTCCGACACCACGCATTACTTTTCTCTTTCAAAAGCGTTACCGTGGCGACGCTAGACGCCAAAAAGCTTGCCCACCCTTCATCTGATTGGTTCAGACTGAAAAAACTTTGCGCCTCAAGCCCCAGAATACGGTGTGACGTACATGAACGAAAATCGGTACACACCTGTATCATGTCACAACTTAAAGAAAAGTCTCTTGGCGCCATGGCCGAAACCGAACAGGAAGTCGGCCATTTTGAACATTCTGAATTAATCGCGTAATTTTGGAGCAATATGAGCCATTCCTTCGAGAATTAATACGGCCCGAACCGTAACGTGCACCCAGGTTTGTTATACATCAAAATGTGCGTCTCTATCCTGCGCCTACGCGCATTACTTTTCTCTTTCAAAAGTGTTACCGTGGCGACGCTAGACGGCAAAAAGCGCGCCCCCCTTCATCTGATTGGTCCATATTTGATAGTTCCCCAAAAGTCACCAAATTTTGCATGCAAGTCAGGCCTGGCGATAAATTTGATATTTTATGGTTTACATTAATGGGCGTGGCAAAATGGCTCAACAGCGCCCCCTGGAAAACTTTGTGCCTCAAGCCCCACAATACGGTTTGATGTACATGCGTGAAAATCGGTACACACCTGCATCATGTTGCAACTTAAAGAAAAGTCTCTTGGCGCCATGGCCGAAACCGAACAGGAAGTCAGCCATTTTTAATTTATTGTGTAATTTTGGCGCAATTTATGCCATTCCTTCGGCAATGAATACGGCCCGAACCGTAACGTGCACCCAGGTGTGTTATACCTCAAAATGTGCGTCTTCATCTTGCAACTACGCACATTACTTTTCTCTTTCAAAAGTGTTACCGTGGCGACGCTAGACGCGAAAAAGCGCTTCATCTGATTGGTCCATATTTGATAGTTCTCCAAAAGTCACCAAATTTTACATGCAAGCCAGGCTTGGCGATAAATTTGATATTTCATGGTTTGCATTAATGGGCGTGGCCTAACGGCTCAACAGCGCCCCCTAGAATACTTTTCTCTGCCATAACTTTTGAATGGTTTGACATAAAGAGTCGTGGGTGGTGTCATGGTTGGTGAAAATTAGCCCCGCCCCTTCTTCTTATCTGTTGTCCCTATTTCCTGCTATAACATTTGAATGTTTTGACATAGAGAGTGTGGGTGGTGCCGCCCAATTTCATTAATAAATGTAGACCTTAAAATAATTAGCAAGGCCCTTACTGAACGTCTGAAAAGAGTCACCCCTTCTATCGTACATCCGGATCAAACAGGCTTCATTAAAGGTAGACATTCCTCTACTAATATTCGCAGATTATTAAATATTATAGATTATTCCAGTATCAATAAACAGGAAACTACTATTATATCCTTAGACGCGGAAAAAGCATTCGATAAGGTAAATTGGAAGTTTCTATTGGCAACCTCACATAAATTTGGATTTGGTGAATCTTTCATTGACTGGGTAAAAATATTATACAGCTCTCCCAAGGCACGTGTAAGGACAAATGATCAAATCTCTACAAGTTTTACCTTGCAAAGAGGCACTAGACAGGGTTGCCCTCTATCTCCCTCATTATTTGCAATATTTATCGAACCTTTAGCAGCAGCTATTAGACAAAATCAAAATATTAAAGGTATACAATGCAAAATAGTAGAGCACAAAATAAGTCTTTATGCGGATGACGTACTCCTCTTCCTCCAGAACTCACGATCTTCACTATCACAGACAATTGCACTTATAGAGGGATTTTCATCTCTGTCTGATTATTCTATTAATTGGTCTAAATCCACCGTTTTGTGTGTTAACTGCAATTTTAGGAATATATCCAATACTCAATTACAATCAGGGAACATTAGATATTTAGGCATAAACATCTCCCCTAGGCTGTCAGAGTTAATAAAATTAAATCATGTTCAGCTTTTAAGGAAAATAGAAGATGATCTTGCTAGATGGAGCTCTCTCCCCATTTCACTCATGGGTAGAATAGCCACCATTAAAATGATGGTTTTACCAAAAGTAAATTATTTTTTCTCAATGATACCATTCAAACCCCCTATTTCCTGGTTTAAATCGCTGGACTCAGGTGTTTCAAAATTTCTGTGGAAAAATAAAACTCCACGCATTAGTTTAAAGACATTGCAGAAATCTAAAGAATATGGAGGTTTAGAGCTACCTAATTTTCAGTATTACTTCCTTGCCAATAAATTACAGTATATTGTAAAATGGTCAAAAGATCATCCATTAGATAGTCAATGGCTGGACTCAGAGCAAGTGTTTTGCAACGAACTAGAAATCTCAGAGTTACCATTTATTAGTCAAAGTATCAAACGTCATCAATGTTTCAAAAGCATTAATATTAGCACAACTTTATCAGCTTGGTGGGAATTTCTTAAAGTAGCTAAAATTTCACTTTTTCCATGTGACCGTACACCCATATGGAACAACCCAGACATCGTGAAAAATGATAAAAAGATGGTTAACTTCGTTCAATGGAGAGATCAAGGAATACGGTACTTACAGCACGTAATTGTAGGAGGACAGTTTGTACCTTTCAATACACTTATTGTTCAATACGGAGTTAGCAGGAGTAAATTTTTAGAGTATCAACAACTCAAGGCCATAATAAATAAAACATACAAAATTAGACAATTAGACTTACAACTTCCCGCTAAGATAATAGATTTATTAAATCTAAGCAATTTAAAGTTGTTATCAAAACTTTACAGGTTAGTGTCTAAACTGGACGAGTCAGTCTCTCTCCCGATCTCCAAGTGGGAGGCGGATCTCTCTCTGAATACCGACCAGCTTTCTTGGTCACAAATATGCTTAAATACGTTTACTATGACTAAAAACCCAAACTTACAACTTATACAGTATAAAGTTCTTCATAGAATACATTATACTGGACAAAGGATGTTCCAGATGGGCTTTGTCACCTCTAATATCTGTTCACAGTGCACAGAGAACACCCCAGATAATTATATGCATGCTTTATGGTTCTGTACACCGGTACAGAGGTTCTGGAAGGAGATTTGTGAGGATTTATCCACATGGATCAACTACAGAATCCCAGTGTGCCCCACGGTATGTATATTAGGTCACCTGGGAGACACTCAAATAGATCCTAATTGGACACACCGGGTTCTCACTGCCTTATGTATCGCAAAGAAAACCATTCTAGTAAATTGGAAACAAAAATCCAGTTTATGTATCAACCATTTTAGGAACCTTTTATCAGATCATATTAGTAGTGAGATAATGTCTGCCTCCACTGAACAACATTCGGCTGAATTGCACTCTCTGTGGTCCCCGTTTATTGGCTTCGTTACCTAGTGGGGGCGGGGGGGGGGGTGATCTCGTAGCCCTTGGGGTTGGGGGTCGGCTTGGGGGGTCTGGGGCGCGGGCCTCTGGTGGCCCCTGGGGGGCGGTGGGTGGGGCCGCGGGGTCCTGTCCCTGGCCGGTGGGGGCCTTGGGGGCCTGTGGGGGGGGTACCTCATGGCGGTGGGGGGGGTGGCTGGGGAGGGCTCGGGCGGGGGGCGGTGGCTTGGGCGTCTCCGGGCCTCCTGGGGGGGGCTGGGCCGTGGACGTGGGGGTCCCACCCGGAGGGCCCGGTCCTGCCTGGGTGGGGGGTGGCTGTCTGCGCTGGGGGGGCATTGCTGCCTTGGTCCTCCGTCGCTGGGCGGGGGCCAAGTGCCCCTGCGGATGTGGGGACTCCGTGACCCTTGGGGTGTCCGCCGGGGTGGCCTCGGGGGGGGGTGGGGCCGGGTCCGGAGATCGGGCCTCCCCTGACTGGGGGGTGCACGGGCGGGCGCGGCGGCGGGGTGGCGCCATTCCCAGGTATCTATGTCTTATGTTGTCAGTATGAATGGGAGGATGTTGGACCGTTTCCCCCTCCGTCTGGGGGCTCCGGCGGCTCCGGGGGCGCCCGTGGAGGTACGGTGGGGCCCTGGCCCGGCTCGGGGGGCCGGCCCCCGTCTACTGGATGGCCGGTGGGGGGACGCGGGTGTCTTATCAGGGCCGGCTTTGCTGGTCCTGCCTCCTGGCTTCGGCCTCCGCTCCCCCTCTTGCCCCCCCTACACGATTCATACGCACATAGGCGAAAGGCGGGGGGTCCGGGTCGTGGGGGGCACTGTCCCGCGTGGCCCGGCACTCCCCGCCTCACGGTTTTAACAGCAAACTAGACACTGCACATTCAACACTTTATAAATACACTTAAAAAAAAAAAAAAAAAAAAAAAAAAAAAAAAAGAGAGAGTGTGGGTGGTGTCATGGGACTCTGTAATGAGTCCTTGAGCTTCTTTGGCCTTAATTAGCCCCACCCCTTCTTCTGATTGGTTGTCCCTATTTCCTGCTATAACATTTGAATGTTTTGACATAGAGAGTTGTGGGTGGTATCGTTTCTGATATGCTTATGGGGGGCGGTGGCCGTGAGTGCGAGGGCCCGTTCATCGCTGCTTGCAGCTTTAATTAAAATTGAGTTGGCAATCCCAAGTGACGCAAGAGAGTGACGTCAGTGATATCCCTTCTCAGTCCCCAGTCCGACTGCTCTCCAATACGTGAGTTGTGCAGGTCCTGGGAAGTAGGATAGATATTCGCAGATTCCCATCTCTGTTGTCAATATCTCCTAGATAAAGAGACATGAACACATGAATGTTGCCTCTGTCCAACCACCCAAACCTAGACAACAAGCTACAAGCCCATTATGATCAAAACAAAACTCTAAACTGCACAAAAGACATTGATGTCAATATGCAACTGGCTGTATGGCACTAATCTAAGGGCCATCTACAAATTGCGTTATCATTTTTTAATTTTTTTAATATAGAAATATATTGTATATTTTATATCTTTTATATATCTTTTTCAGACAGGTAAAAACATTTTCTTTACCTTGACATTTTTGACACACCTCACCTTCCTCAGAAGATGTCCGGTGATGTTTTTGTGACAAGGCGTTGCATGCTGTTTTATGGAAAATGGCAAGACAGCAGAGGACAATTGTGATCATGCATAATCGCAATCGTCCTCTGCCAGCTTTAGGACGACTACAGGTGTAATCGAAGCATGTCAAGGTAAAAAAAAACAGAGATTTGTCACCTGGATAGGACACCTAGACACTTTTGGGACTGATCTGGTCCATATTTGACATTTTCAGCTCAAACAAGCAGATGTTGAACCTTTGCAGATATGGGCAATGTTAGGACCAAACAGTTTTCACGACACATGATAATATGTATGGATAAATGCAGCAGTCAATGCAGAACCACACAGAGATACGTACTCGCAAAAATGAGGGACATTGTACTGGCTTTGTCTCATGCTAGACCTCAGCTATCTAACCTTAATTCACACTTCGACTCTAACCCTAATCATGAGCCCAGAAATGACATTCTGGAACGACCTGGTTATGACCGGGTTTTCGTCTCCTTAGAAGTGCCGGTCCCAACCAGGTCATGAAATCTTATCGAAAGATGGTCTCATGAAATAAGAAAAGTAAGAACACACACACACACACACACACTTCACATGCACATTGAAGTCCAGAGTCATGCTGGGGCAAAGTCCCTGCTGGTGCTTTTTTTAAAAAGGGATGTCAAAACTCCTCTGCCTTCACACCACACGCACACACACACACACACACACACACACACAAAGCTTGCGGCTGCAATCAGGGAACGTTTGAGCACATTTGTTGTGCAACAGCAGCCTTCGAGTAGGTTGGGTAATGAAGTACAACAAAAACTACACAACTTCTTTTTGCTTCTCTTCAAGAGATCCTAAACTCTTCTCGGCTCCACATGTGAGCTGCAGAACGTGTGTCTTCAAACGCAGAAGACGTTTATTACTGAAATCACACATCAGTTGTGTCTCAATAATTATATATTTGAAAAAAACTAAAGATGTCATATAAAAAACAAAAAAACATGCAAAACACTTTAAAGTATAACAATAATGGACGGACACTGGAAAATTACTGTTGATAAAAATGATAGTAAAGAAACTCCTGGACCAGATCTCAGTCACTCGCATCACTTCCACCCTGGAGAAAGTTCACACCCAGTGATGGTCCATCCAGTTTATCTGAGATCTGCTACACACAACACACACACACATACACACACGATGAGTCCGTGATCTGATGAGAGGAGATCTCACTTCAACATGATATTGCTTTCCCGTCCTCAGGGCCCATTCCAATCAGAGCCCAGCTGCTGATAAAAGGACTGTGATATCAACTCCACAAATGCATGAAACACACACTCTGCAGCACGCTGCCCTGAGCTTCAGGCGCATGCACACATGCACTCATATGTACACGCACAGAAATGTTGCATGGTCAGTCGGGCCTCTGTGACTGCTGCTGGTGGAGGAACACCAGGAAGCTGGAGGGGTGGAACTGGGAGGATGCTGGAGCTCCTGCAGCCCTCAGCATGTGTGTGTGTAAGAGATGTCCAACAGACACATTTCCAAAATTAAATGTTTGAGCACCAGGCTGTCCATAAACAAGGGGTACAGGATAGGAAAGCTTGAACCTCAGCCCCATCATGAGTTACCCAAAACCTACCAAAGACCTGTGCTGCCAAAGTATTATGTAGAGACCCACAATTTAATCAGCTTGTGATCAGAATCTGCCCGATTTATCTGAGCGACTCTGACCAGTGTTGGCAAAAGCAGAGAAGGGGGGATCTAGAGACCGGCAATAACAGACATAATAACATCAATCATCCAGTGGCAGTATTCGGGTCCCTTTATTTACAGTGTCCCGGAGGGACGCGGATAAGTACCTTATGTTCCCTCAAATAAATTATCATTGCCTTTCATTGGGCGGTGAGTTTTTCTCAGGGTAAAACTTTATATGTTTCTTGGTACCATTGTGAGACAGTTGGAGGTTTGTCACTTAAAATCTGTTCTACTCAGAGATGATGTTCGTGAAAGCAAGTTTGAAATGAAGAGGCCAGAATCATTTGTAACCTCAAGTAAAACAAACTGTAGAATTTGATCAGATGTGCCCACACGTATGAGGTGGGGGGGGGGGGGGGGGGGGGGTTAATACACAACTGTATACACAAAACCTAATACAGCATGACCCTGCTGAGCTTGCTCAGTGTCATGAAGCTAACAAAGGCTAGGTACGTTAAGTTGTATGTTGTTGATTTGAAAAAAAAAAGAAAGAAGGAAGATTGGAAACAACAGAAAAAACAAAGACATACACACCAAAGCAAGAACATACGTGGAAAGCCACCCCTCAGCTTCATGTCCCTCTTCTCTGGTCCTGATGGAGGCTGCATTCGGTTAAAATAACTTCTTTGTTTCTACTGTTACCAACTGCTCAGGACAGACCAGTTCAGCAAAGTGAAAATTATTCAATGCCATCTTTGGAAACCTTAGTTGGTTGATTTGATTGGAATATAATCGTATTACAAGTGGACAGCATTTAATCTGACCACAGTGAACTTGTTTGGTTTCTCTATAGATAAATGTCATGTTGGTATGACCTGCTAACTCATCTTTGTTACTCCAAAGTGGCTACATCTGCCCTGCTCGTCAGCCACATATCCAGAAATGACGAAAGTTACAGTTTCTCAACTTATAATCTCCAAATTTACTTTTGATTAATGACTGGCTGTGGTCATGGTTAGCTATCATCACTTTAGCAACGGAAGTTGAATGTATGTAAGGAAGCATTTATGTGCATCACAGATTAGCCAGTGCTTGCCAAGCTGAAATCGCTAACTTGTGGTAACTCAACTCAGGGGGCCATGTTCCAAGCAGCTTCAGTTTGGTTTAACTGTGGAATCCGCCTCTTTCAATATGGCTTTGTGAAAAGAGAGATGAAAAAGATGCTTCAAAAGCACTCTTCAGAGACCTACTGTGACATCACAGGGGGCTTGTTTGGTTCTTCTTATACAGTCTAGGGTGACTCCACTGGAGGTCCATTAATTCCTGAAGGACTCCCTGAAATCTGTCCAAAACGTCCCCATATCTTTTTTTTTCTTTTTTGTTTGGCAACGCTAATATTCGATTTTCATCTTGAGGATAAATGCACAGCAAGAACAGTTTGCCAAACCATGAATTTAAATAAAATCAGTGTTAGAACTAATTTATACCTATACCTTCCTGCAGCTGGAGTGTCATCAGACGTCCAGGGTGGATTCAGGGAAACATCAGCAGGCTGGGGGGGAGTCTAAGACCTGGTACGGCAGCCCATTAACCACCACAGTCCTCTGACAGCGTCCACATGCGCAGCACATGCTGAGAGACTGAATATATATGAAAACAATTACAGGTGAGCATGGCTCCCACTGCTTTCTGTTTCCTCAGAATGAGAATCAGCGAGTTTCATTTTCTGGAAATAAACCGGCGAGTGAGGCTGCAGACACACTCTCACACACGAGTGCACACAGAGACATTTCATCCCTGGATGGAAGTTGTCTTCCTGCGTCTGAGTTACAGCAGATGGACAAAACAAAGGTAACAAACTGGCTTCAAAAGATGAAAGCAGCTATGAAGCAAAATGAAAAGGGAAATAACTCCAGTAGTTGCTGGTTTGTCATGAACCAATCTTTCCCTGATAAGTGAGGAAATAAAGACAGAGATGTATCTGTTCTGAACAACAACCTTCACATCCTCTCGTAACATCAACTGAATGTTTTATATTTAATGCTGTCATTTAAAATGAAGTGTTTGTCTCTGCGGTTGAACTCAGTAGACCTTCTATGACTTTTTTTGTAGTTTTTCTGTTTCTGTTTTCTGTTTCTTAGATTGTTTGAGTCTGTTTGAGTTCAACTTGTATCTTTTGATCTTTTTAACCATCTCTTTGTGGTTGTTTGATGTCTTTCACTGCTCATTTAGTGGGTGTTTTTTTATTGTTCATCTGTTTTGTTTAGTTTATTTATGAGTTCATTTGCAGTAGCTTTCATTTATGCCTTTTTAATTAAGCTTTTAAAGTAGAAATATGGTTGAATTAGAGACCCTGGACCAGGTCTCCCAATCACTGTTGGGTTTCAGAAGATCTTCATATTTGTCCCAAACTTGATCAAACATCTTAATGGAGGACAGATACCTGAATCCATCTTTATCATGGTGATTCTGAGTAGGACCCAGATGCAGGAGAGACAAGGAAGCAGGAGCTCCAAACAAACGTGAATTATTAGTTTAAAAGAAAAAAACATTGACATGACTTGGTATGATGCTGGAGGACATGATCCTTGAGGACAGTCTGGTAAACTTCAGCTGATGTTCTTCCCGTGCTCCAGTGGCTTTGTGGCTCTGAATTTAAATATCCCTCAGAAGAACAAGTTGAACGAGCAGAAACCAACGAGTCTTATCACCTCGACATGAACTCTTACCTGATCTGTTGGTATCAGAACAAAGTGAATGTTTTCAGTTAAAACTGTTCAAAAAGTGTTCATTACTTAAACTTAAACTTTATTTATTTGTATAGCACCAAATCATACAATATAAAATGCAACACATGGTGCTTTACATGCAGAATAAAATAACAATAAAAAACACAATTTAAAACATTCCATACGACCCCACCCCCCACGCGTACACACACACTCACTCACACTCATATGCATGTGCACACACTCACACGCCCACACCCACACACACACACACAATAAGTGGACTGGTGACATGGCTTAGCACTAACGATCCAGGTGAGGAAAACACTACCTATGGGTGGCCGTCCACACTGAGAAGCTCCACCGACCACGACCACCAGAAGCATCGCCACAGAGACCCCCCCAACCCAGACAGACCGGGGCAGACCCCACACAGAAGGTGGAGCCCCCCCCCAGCTACCCAGGCCTGAGGGATCACCATGACGACACCCCCATGGGCGGAGCAGACACACCTCCCAGTGTGAACGACCCCCCTGAGGAAACACTGGAGCTAAAAACTAAAAGATTAAAAGAAAGTAAGAAATGCCTAAAAGTGTAAAATTTTAGAGAAATCTATATAAAACTTAAGATGAATAATAAATAACAAAGTAAAAAGTCACTAAAATGGATTAAAGTTTTAGAGATAATAAAAGAGCTAAAGAAGTAGACACAGTACATAGCTAAAAAGACTAGGTAAATGAGATCAGATAAAAGCCAAACTAAAAAGGTGTGTCTTGAGCCTCCTTTTAAAAATATCAACATTCTCTGCCAATGCAGCGATTTTAAGACAGGGGTAATGTGCTCCCGCCCTCTGGTCCTCGTCAGCACGCGAGCGGCTGAGTTCTGTAATAGCTGTAGGTTATTAATACTCTTTTTAGGAAGACCAGAGAGCAGGGCATTACAATAATCTAAACGACTAGAGATAAAAGCATGCATCAGCACCTCCGTGCTTGATGCCTGAGAGAGAAACGGGCGGACTCTGGCTATGTTCTTTAGATGGTAAAAACCTATTTTCGTAATATTCTTTATGTGTGGAATAAAAGTGAGCTCAGAGTCAAAAATAACACCCAGGTTCTTTACACGTTGCGAAGGTTTAAAATCTTGTAGTTTTGGTAAAAGTTTCTCTCTCTGGCCTTCAGGACCAATAACTAAAACCTCTGTTTTGTCCTGGTTGAGCTGTAGGAAATTATCTGCCATCCATGACTTAATATCTAAAATACAGTTAAAAAGGGCATCAAGTGGCCCTGTGTCATCAGGAGACACGGCGATGTACAGCTGTGTGTCGTCAGCGTAGCTGTGGAAGCTGATGCCGTGTCTCCTGATGACGTCCCCCAAGGGAAGCATGTAAAGGTTAAAAAGAAGCGGACCTAAAATTGACCTTTGGGGGACCCCACACTTAATTTCATGCATTCTGGAGGAACATGTATCCAAACTTACAAAGAAAGATCGATCTGTGAGATAGGAGCGGAACCAGTTAAAAACAGCACCAGAGAGGCCCACCAGGTGCTTCAGTCTGTTTAATAAAATGTGATGGTCTACTGTATCGAAGGCGGCACTAAGATCCAGTAGAACCAAGACTGTCAGTTTGCGGTTATCTAAATTGCACCTGATGTCATTTAAAATCTTTAAAAGGGTTGTCTCGGTGCTGTGGTTCATCCTAAAGCCAGACTGAAATTTCTCTGAAATATTGTTTCTTATTAAAAAATAATTTACTTGGTTAAAAACCAGCTTTTCTAAAATCTTACTTAAAAAGGGTAAGTTGGATACAGGTCTGTAGTTATTAAAAATGCTGTGATCTAAATTACTCTTCTTCAGAAGGGGCTTCACCACCGCCATTTTAAAGGCGGCAGGGAAGACACCCGTCTGAAGAGAGTAATTTACTATATTTAAAATATGTTGCTCAAAGAATTCATAAAATGTCTTTAAAAGTGATGTGGGAATGGGATCTAAAAGGCAGGTTGTTGGGTTTACCTGGGAGAAAACTCGACCAAGTGTCCTCGCATCAACCAGGGCAAAACTCTCCAGTGTTTCCTCGGATAAAAGCAACTGTCCAGATGTGTTAAAAATGACATTTTGATGTGGTAAAAGACTGGACCTAATGTTGTCAATTTTACTTCTGAAGTGGTCTGCAAAATCCTCACAAAGATTGTTACATTTGTTAAAAAATCGAAGGTGGAGAAAAGAAATTTAGAATTGTTTTTATTGTCTGTAATGAGTTTTGAGAAATGGGCAATTCTTGCCTGTTTGACGGTTTTATTGTAGGATTTGAGTTGTTCACGAAATATCTGATAATGTATTGTAAGTTTACTTTTTCTCCACCTTCTCTCAGCACTCCTGCATTTTCTTTTTGATTTTTTGACTTCCTCAGTTCTCCATGGGGGTGTAGGCTTAGTTTTTATGGTTTTTGTTAAAAGTGGAGCAACTGAGTTCAGAGTGGATTCTAGTTTCCTGTTAAAATTATCAACAATAAAATCACATGATGCAGGTAAAACATCAGCAGGAGTGCTCTGTAAAATCTCAATAAAATTTGCAGCCACTTCAGAAGTTAGGTAGCGTTTCCTCACCGTTCTCATCGAGGCTTCCTGATGATTAAGACTGGTGATGTTAAAAAACACGCAGTAATGGTCAGACACAGCCAGGTCGACAACCTGTGAGTCGGCTGTGTGACATGTTGGGTAAAATCCATGCAGTTTAAAAGGTTTAAAAATTCTCTCGACAGTGGGTCGGAGGTATTGTCAATGTGTAGATTAAAATCACCAGTTATTAAAATTCTGTTGTAAGTGGTATGTATGATTGATAAAAGCTCTGAAAATTCACTGATAAAAACAGTGGAGTGATGGGGTGGTCTATAAACAGTTAAACAAAGAATAGGAGGACTGCTAAAAACAAAGGCAAGGTGTTCAAATGAGGAGTAGTTGTTAAAAGAGACCTCCTTTGTAGCTAATATGTTCTTAAAAATTGAAGCTGTGCCGCCTCCCTTTCTAACACCCCGTGTAGTAAATAAAAAATTAAAATTTGGTGGAGAAGCCTGGATGAGGGAAAATGCAGCGTCCGTGCCAAGCCATGTCTCTGTTAAAAGAATACCATCAAGTTTATGATGCACAATAAGATCATTACATTACAAAACCAAATACATGATGGAAACAAAAACAGCAGCTTGCAGGTAGCAGAACATCTTTGGTGCGTAGTTGAAAGAACTTTTGCTTTACAAGAACAAGATAAAGGCTCAACTAGACCTCTCGTGTTGGTGTTTCCTTTTGGCCGAGACGGGGACTTCATTGCTTTGACGCCGACAAAGCAGCTGACATGGTCTCAGCTTTAGCTTTCAGTTGTTTTTGGGTTTGCTGCATTAAACAGGACATGTGGGTGTGTTGAATAAAATAACAACCCACATAAACTATCGGTGAGTATGGAGTCCGGGGCCCTCTATTAAGGGCTGTCTGGTCTCTGTATGATCGGAGCAGGAGTCTGGTTCGCATTGCCGGCAGTAAGTCAGACTTGTTCCCGGTGCATGTTGGACTCTGGCAGGGCTGCCCTTTGTCACCAGTCCTGTTCATAATTTTTATGGACAGGATTTCTAGGCGCAGCCAGGGGCCGGAGGGGATCCGGTTTGGGAACCACAGGATTTCGTCTTTGCTTTTTGCAGATGATGTTGTCCTGTTGGCTTCATCGGACCAGGACCTTCAGCATGTGCTGGGGCGGTTTGAGACTTTTTCTCTTCTCTTCTCTTCAGCCACCGAGCCGGGACGCGCTTTGCTGTCCAGCAGCTTTAAGAGCTGTGGGGGGGGGGGGGGGGTTTCAAGGAGCCGTCGAGGCCCGCACTGACTGGGCGCAAGGTCCGATCCCAGAGCGCTGCGCACTGGACTCTCTTCCTGCCTTAACTCCTTTCTTTTTTCTCCGAGCCCTGTCTTCCATTCAGGACGACCGCTCCGGGAGCCAAAACCCGCCAGGAGCTCCAGCCTTTGGACCGCGAGGCCCTCGCGCAGTCCGGCGACACCACACGGGACGAGCCGACGTTCCGAAGGGAGGAACCGGCCCCCGTGCGCAGCGAGGCGGTGTGCTGAGGACGCGGTCAGGACCAGAGCGAGCCGGTGTGAGGTTTCTCCAGCCACTGTTCACTTTTCCTGTGAAGTTAGGAGAGGAGAGAGACCGAGCGGCCCGCAGTAAATGGGGATCCCCGCCAGGAATCCCCCGGCAGGACCGAGCCGCAGGCGACGGAGCCTGCAGCCTCAGATCCGGACTCCCGAGGACGCGTGAGCTGCGGTCTGGGCGATCAGTCACTGGTGTAGACCTGAATTTATGTTTAATGAAATTACTGTGTGCATATTACGGTTATTTGTTCATTTGGTGGTGCCGTTTCGCCAGTTGATCACGGTTTAAAACACCGGGAGTAACATCCGGTCTAGATTTGCACGTGGCTTAAAGAGGGTTCCGCCATCTTTAAAATACCACAGGAGCCCCGGTCTTTAAACACTGCAGCCACGTTTGAACTGTAGAGGTTCTGTATCATTTTTATTATCGCTTTGATTTCTCTTTTTCACTCCATGCATTTAACCTTCATTTCATTTTTATTGATTGTTGTTTTTCTAGTTAATTAATTGTTTTATAATAAGTAGTGTGCCTTCAGGTTTATTTGGGTATTTATTTACACCTGCTTTGATACCCGTATGTAAATAAATTCTGATTGATTTTTAATGAGTGGTTTCTGTTATTTCATACAAGATTTGGTCACGAACTGATTGTTTGAGAGAGCCAGAGCTCGAATTGCACTCCTTCAATTGTTATTCTGGAAGTGATAGTAAGATTTGCTGTTATGCAGGATAATCCTAATCATATTAGACTGATTTTCTGCTGTTTAGTTATCATTTTTCCCCGGATTAAGGCCCTGGGGTGGTGCCCCTACGAGAATTATTATCATTTTGATAATTCAATTAGATAAATAGTCGACTTTATTAATTATTTATAATTCTTTAATAGAATTATCATTAGCCTTCGATAACTGACCAGCTTAGCTACCCGAGTTGCACAACAGAGGTGTTCCAGGCATGTCCCTCCTCCCTAGGGAGGAGTTCCAGGCATGTCCCTCCTCCCTAGGGAGGTGTTCCAGGCATGTCCCACCGGCAGGAGACCCCGGGGAAGACCCAGGACACGCTGGAGAGACTATGTCTCTCGGCTGGCCTGGGAACGCCTCGGACTCCCCCCGGAAGAGCTGGAGGAAGTGTCTGGGGGGAAGGAAGTCTGGGCATCTCTGCTGAGGCTGCTGCCCGGGAACCCAGGAACGGATAAGCGGCGGACGATGGATGGATGGATAAACTATTGGTATTTCCTACAAAACCATGATGTGAGCAGCAGTCCCTACTCATATCAGGATTTGATTGCTTCCACCTGAATCCCACCAAGCTCAGTGTAACGGCTGTGCTGTTACCACTGTAAAGGGTGCAGGGGTTTGCACCAAACTAAAAGCTCAACTAAAGGTGTGCACAGAGTCCATTTTGGTGCTGGACTGCAGGTCTACACTGCAAGCAGCAAGAATTTACTGACAAGCTGGTGAGTTTTCAAAATAAAACACCACCGTCAGGCTCCCGCTCACACGTGGACTTTGCGGTAACCTGTGGAGGCTGTGGGTAAACACGTGAGAGGGTTTTAGACATCTCAACCTCCTATGAGGAGAATTCAAAAAGCACATTTTATTCGACATCGCTCATCCTTTTTATGTGTTTAATTTCAGAAAGGAGAAGTTGTGTTGAGAAATGCACCTTTAGCCAAGCAGAACATGATTCTCAGATGATTCTGAAAGCTTCACCTAAAGTAGTATCCTCGTTAATCCAGCCGTGCAGGCAGCGCTCTGAAGTGCCCGGCTTCTGAAAGGCTCCCAGTGGGACCGGAGGTCAGGTTGAGGACAGGACTAGACCAAAGCCAACATGGACCGCAGCACTTCCACCCCCAGTGGGACAAGCCGTAAATTTTCCGATCCGCCCACAGATCTTTGAGATTAACTGGGATCTGCACGGATTTTCACATCTCTAATTACAACAAGGAACCCCAGAGAGCTTTTTCCTGGTTCGCCAACGCAAGCATCAAACGGATCAGTGAGGAGAACACATCTGCTGGTCCTCGCCAGACTGCCTTTGCTAGAAAGACATAAACATCCTTTTCACTGAGCTTTTACCTTGTTAAGAATTAGGTGTTGGGTAGATATATTACATTGTGAATATTTTTACCCAGAAATGGCCAGATGACGCAACTGACCTGGACAAACACTTAAAATAGAAATGTGATTCAAAAAATAAGATTAACCCTGAGACTTTATGGCCCGGTTTCACAGACAAGGCTTATATCAAGCCAGGAGTAGGCCTAAGTCAGACTAGTAAAGCTAGGTAATTTAAGTGGCTTGCATGAGCGTGGCTTATATTTGTCTTAGTTAGTCCCAGACTGTGGAGTCCTGGAGTAAGCTTAAAGCAGAACACCTCATTAGCTTAAGTGGGAGCACAGTCTGTTCGCCTAATGGTGCTCACAAAAACCTGGAATGGAATTGAGGACAGTTTTGCTGGAGGGAATTTTGACACTAAACATGGTTGAAGCTAAAAGAACACGCTCAAAGAACTATACTGAGTATGAAAAAAAACTCTACTTAAACAAATTTTGGGAAATCATGCTGTTATTGAAAGTAAAGGGCATAGTGCTGCTGTTGAACATAAGAAGAACAATGCTTGGGCTGCCATTTGCAGTGAATTCAATGCAAATTAAAATGTAACCACACTTTTGTATCTAACGGTGTTCTTTTCCCAGAGGAAATTATTCTAACCCTGGTGGAAGAGCCAGTGCACAGTGACTGTGCACCCTCCACATGGCATCCCAGAGAAAAGATGCTGCCAAAACCTTCCAGCAGAGACCAAAAAGGATGTCAATGCATGAAAAGTTAGCCTTAGAAGTTCATGAGCAGAAAATGAAATATCTGAAAGAAGAGCATGACATGAAAATGAGAATTCTATAGGTTGAATTGGATATGAAATTAGAAGAGAGAGTTGTTCAAAGAAAGATGCATGAGATAGCTATGTAATGTAATGAAATACACTTGACAAGAGTGTGAGTATTGTAGTCACCACAACCTAAATTTTAGGACAGCTTTGGTTGAGTTTCTCATTTAATTTTTCAGCACACTATTGCACTGCAATATTGCACTGCAATGTGAAAGCAGTGCAAGTCCTCGTTGGACTGGCAGGGCACATATGAATCATTCTGGTCTTCCATTGGAGGGTCAGGACAATTATACTGCTTTAGGTAGTTGTACAGCTTCAGGTAGTTGTGCAGCACAGCTGTAGCAATGATCACCTTGCAGCATCTTCTTGGCTCAAAATGAAGTGTATTGCATAAACACTGGAATTGATTTGTCCACACCCCAAACATACGCTCGACCAATCCTTCTAGTGCGAATATGAGCTTTGTTATATCTTTGCTGCTCAGTTGTTGTGGGATGTGGCCAAGGTGTGAATAAATAGGAACTCTGCGCATATGCACTGTCACCAATTAGTATTCCGCTATGTTGCCCTCTCTCAAACTGAGCACACAATGAAGAGTTGTGAAAAATCCTTGAGTCATGTGTTGCTCCCTTCAAACGGGCGACAATGTTTGAAAACTCTAAATTGGGAGTGCATACAGCCTGAACATTGATGGAAAACCAGTTCTTACGGTTCCTGTACTCCTCAGCATCAGGAGTTGATGGACACTTGATTTCAACATGACATCCATCAATACAGCCAATAACTCCTGGGAAGTTCCCATATTCGTAGAATCACGATTTATAGTTGGTTTGCTCAGCAGCATCAGGGAACTTAATGTACAGATTTCTCAGTTCACAAATGGCACTGCAGACATTGTGAACTATTCTAAACACTGTTGCTTTGCTGACACCACACAAATCACCAGTTTCACGATGAAAGGTTCCAGATGCCAAGAATCTCAAAGTTATCAGAACTTGGAGAGAACTGGGTACAGGCCTTCCTTTATGAGACATGGAGGAAAGTCTAGGCTCAAGCAAAGTAATTATCTCCAGTACATCTTCTTTGTACATACGAAAGCGGTTTCGGAAAGTTATTTCATCAAACTGATTCAATGGATTACTCCTATCCACAAGTATTTGTCTGGCTGGCCTCTGTAGTGAATATTGGTCTTCATTTAGATATTCCAAATACTCCATGCTCCCAAAACATCTGTGCTCCCTTTCACAAACAGTACTAAGCTGAAGTTAAACCTGCCTCTTTGCAGGATTAATATAAACTTAAATTTAGTCCTAGAGTAGCTCTAATCCACCCTTTTGCAATTGGCTTTGTTTAATCCAGAACAGACTAAATCTATGACTATTTTAAGATATGTCTGTGCAAGTGACTTAAAGTTAAGCCAGCTCAAACAGCATTTTAGTCTGAGACTAGGCTTAAGCCTTGTCTGTGAAACCGGGCCAATATCTTTTAGTAAAAGAGAGTAATTAAAGCAGTTTAAGGTCTATAAGTCTTGTTAATCGTTTAAGGAGAAAGTCTCTCTGCAGAGGACCGTAGATAAAATATGATTAAATAAAACACTTTTCATTCTTGGAAAAAGCATTTCCTGTTGAATGGAAACAAAATTATATTAAAAGAGGCGGGTTGAGAGAAGCCGCCTGATTGGAGGAGAGTGGATGCGGAGAGCAGAGAGAGGGCATCCTTCCCACAGTAAACAACAAGACCCCGGCTGTCGAGTGCAAAATGAACCACTGTGTGAAAACTGTCACGGGTGACGAGGCACAAACACCCAGCTGCCAACCAGCCTTCCAGGGAGAACCTGTTCACACAGATTGTGCGACAATAACAACCCGTCACGTAACTGCAGAAACCACAGTTGGCTTTCTGCTCTCCTGAGAGCAGCATGTTTGGAAATACAGATCCCTTCTGTAATACACATCTCAACATCAAAACTGCCGGGTTTTACTTTGTTGTGTTTACGTGATGGAGCCACAGGTTTTATCTGCAGCATTTTAATAGATGGACTTATAAAGCTAAATAAAGCTTTAGGATCTTACTATTACTGACACGTAAAGACACTGTGTACAACATACATGAATATAATATCACAATGATTAGAAAATCTGATACATTTGTTTTTATTTTTTTTGTCATCACACAAATTAATTGCTAATATAAAATACATACGATTTTTTTTTTAATACGTCAAATATATTTATGTGTGTGTGTGTGTGTGTGTGTGTGTGTGTGTGTGTGTGTGTGTGTGTGTGTGTGTGTGTGTGTGTGTGTGTGTGTGTGTGTGTGTGTGTGTGTGTCCTATTAAATATTGACCAATCAGAAGAAGGGGCTAATTCATGCCAATGAAGGTCAAGTACTCAACACCGAGTCAGATGACACCACCCATGACTCTTTATATATCACCATTCAAAAGTTATGGCAGAAAGTAGGAAGTATCAAATATGGACCAATCAGATGAAGGGGGGGCGCGCTTTTTGACTGAGAAAAGTAATGTGCATCGTAGCAGGATGGAGACACAGATTTTGATGTGTAACACACCTGGGTGCACGTTACGGTTCGGGCTCTGAAGCGGCTGAAGAAATGGCATAAATTTCGCCAAAATGACACGATTAATTCAAAATGGCCGACTTCCTGTTTGGTTTCGGCCATGGCGCCAAGAGACTTTTCTTTAAGTTGCAACATGATAGGCCCTGCAGGTGTGTAGCGATTTTCCGATAGTTCCTCAAAAGTTCCCCACATGTGGGTGGTGTCATCGGACTCGGTTTTGAGTCCTAGAACTTCATTGGCCTGAATAAGCCCCGCCCCTTCTTCTGATTGGTTGTCCCCATTTTCTGCTATAACTTTTGAATGGTTTGTCATAGAGAGTCGTGGGTGGTGTCATCGGACTCGGTGTTGAATCCTTGACCTTTATTGGTGCATATTGCAAGCGCGAGGGCCCGTTCATCACTGCTTGCAGCTTTAATTTGGTATTGGGGTTGAAAGAACCTGTTACCGGCCGTTAGAACTTCTCCAGTCATCAATATAGTAATCAATATATTATTCTGAACGTAGACCAAGCAACTGTTTAATGCTCTAAACACGTTGAGAGGGGATGATAGATCGCTTGGAGGTGGTTTCACTACTTCTTCGGCTTACTAACAAAGCCTCAGAATGACCTCCAGAAAATCCGGAAGACCATCTGGAGAAGCTGGAGAATCTCCAAACAAAAACTGTTTGAAATGGACTGGAAATGGACACACACAATAAAGACCCAATTTAGACCCACGTGCAGTATATCCAGTGTAAATCTATACAAAACCTTGCACAGGTCGACTTTCTGCTGACTCATGCACCACAAGCCAAAACAGAGTGCCAACATTCACACCACAGGGGAGTAAAATAATTTTCAACTGTGAGTACCACCTGGAGCTTCAAACCAAAATGCCATAAATGCAGAGTTCAGGCTTCACTTTAAGCTGGACATACACTGTCCAATATTTTAAATCGTTTGAGTCAGCCCCATCTCAAACTGCATGACTAGATCAATGAGTTCAAAAGTTCCCACGATTTATGTCCCGATGCTCTGATGCGACCCGTCTGCTCACACTATACGATCATAATCCTCCCGTCGGACTTCTGTTACTGGAACTGCAACGTCAAAAAGAAGTGGAAGAGGAGGAACCCCGAAGTGGGAGACACCAAAGATGCTCAGCAAAAACAAATAAGTTGCCTTAGCAATTTGTGCAATTCTGTGTGGCGATAAATCAAAAAAGATAAGAGGACGTTGTGTTTGGACAAGGAATTGGCTGGGCAGACGTGTGAAGTGCGGTCTTTCTTTTTTGCTATTAAAACATGATTTGTAATGTGAATTTGCAACACTTTAAACTACAAATAATAGTATTTGACGTGACATCAGAGATTGCGCATGCTCTCTATGAAAGGATGAGTCCAATCGGGTCGTAGCTGCTTCAACTGTGCGATTCCTTCACGAGGAGAGACCAGGATTTCTTTTTTTTTTTAATCTTTTTTTAATTGAATTTTTGGCACGACAAACATTAACAGTATAAATGCACATATGAATTATAATGCTTAAGTAAAGAACATTAACAAAAACAGTCCTGCAAAAAAAAAAACACACACACACAAAAAAAAACAACACATCAACAATACGCCTTAAGTTACCTACAGTTGGACCAGATAATACAACAGAATCCTCCTAACCAGACTATCTGCCATATAGAGGCACATCATGGTACTTACTAGACTGTCTAATCTTCACATCCATCCGGCAGAGTGAAAACAAGTAATACATACATACATATGTAAATTAAAAACTAAATACTAATAAAAAAATAAAAAATAAAAATACCTGCACACAACTAGGAGAAATAACATTACTATGGAACCGCAGGGAAATCAAGCTTCTTAATATACGAGAAAAAAGGGGCCCATGTAGCGTAGAATTTGTCTGTACATCCATTCAATGTGCATCTTATTTTTTCCAGTTTTATACAGTGTAAAATAGATTTGATCCAGAAGACATGGGTAGGAGCTGCAGAAGATTTCCACATACAGTAAGTAAAATTAAACGTCTTGCTAATAAAGAAACAAAGGCAATAACATCTTTACTTGCTCTGGAAAGTTGTGGTGTGGCTGAAACTACCCCAAACAGTGTTAAAAATGTATCTCCAAAAAACAGCTAAAGATGGGCAAATCCAAAACATGTGTAGGTGATTTGCAGGGTACTGGGTACATCTTAGACATTTAGGATCCACATCTTTGTAAATCTTAGACAGTCTCATCCTGGTCCAGTGGGCCCTATGAATAAGTTTGCATTGGATGAGGCCATGACTAGCACAGATGGAGGAGGTGTGCACCTTTTTAAGCGCCTCTTCCCATAATTTACCAGATATAACTTCACCCAGCTCACAAGGTTTTCTTGCGAGCACACGATTCGTGATCGGGAGGTCGTCGTGAGATGTTGCTCTCTCGTCGTTACCCCACGTATACTGCACGAGGCACGACCAATAATTGAGTTGAAATCTGGCCCGATCCAAAAAATAGTCACACGAGTGGAAAATCGGTTAAAAAAGAAGCCGACAATCACACAGTCTATGCCCAGCTTTCGTCAAAGAACAGGCAAAAAGGGGGAAAAAAAGGTTAGACATAGCCAGGAACCAGACATAGCTATAAATGCTGTTTTATTAAAGTGGGAAGCAGGGTTGGACACACGTTTTAAAGCATGTTAAAATGACTCAGTAGACCATTGTCACTTGTTCCGATGTGGGGTTTTAATTAATGAGGTTGAGGCAGCAGTGCCTCATGACTCAGACACCAGTCTGATAAATTTAGGTTTGTCTGTCTAGTTAGATTCACCTGATCAGAGACCTACAGGCTCTATGTGTTCGCACCAAAATAAAACACACACAAAAATGCAGAAATTATCCTTAAGTTTTTTCAACCAACTTGAAGTTATTTTAAAACCTCTGCAGCCGTGCAGGCGTCCACAACTGAAAGCCTGAGTCTGAGAATGCAGCAGTGACTACGTTTACATGCAGTCAAAATTTGGGTTATTGCTAATATTCTGGTTTCTGAAACATTGGGAATATTCCGTTTACATGGTAATTAATCATTTGGGATATCTGGATCAAACCAGCGACGCACAGAGAACATCATGACGCAATTCCCGTCATTTCCGCTTCTTCTTTCTGTATCCAAATTCAAAACGAATGCTGCTTCACGCAACTTTTCGCTCACCTTCTTTTAAAGGAGCTTGAGGCAGGATTGAGGCAGGATTTATGAAAAAAATTTGTATACGTTTTAAGTTTTCTAGTAATAATGTCAGATGAAGCGTTCCAAACCAAAAAGAATGATTCCTCTAGTGTATCTCTCTGTTGCCTTGAACAGGCTGTGTGCTGCAAAATGTGCTGCAATTCGGGCCCAAATTTACCGCGCTGGGCTGCGGATGTGACGTCACATGACGCTGCATGCACGTTCTCCCCGTTCTCCCGTGCCGCCTTCACTGTTGGCTGCAGTACCCCCGACGGCCGTCGTGGTGAAGGGTGGCGCTAGAGAGTCATTTCTTTAAAGGAGCCTCATGCTCCTTTAAATCTCACTATCCCGGTACTTTCTACCGTCTACAAATGCAGAAATGTTCATATCCTTCATTACATTTATGAAGTGATTAGTCTCCTCCTGGTCTTGTGTTTCTCCGTGTTTATAAGAACTTCCTGGACTCAAAAGACCAGGATTCCTTGTGAACAGAGCATGTGCAGAAAACAGATTCATGTTCCTTTTGATGGGGATATTCCAGTTTGGTGTTTACATCACCGAATATTCGGGTTTTAAAAGGAGTAACCCAGGGGTCATATTTGGGTTTTTAAAAACTCAAATATGAGCAAATTCTGGTTATTCAAAGGGGTTATTGGTGTTTACATGGCCGTTCAAATTGGGGTTATTGCCAATATTCGGGTTTTAAAAGGGTTATTGATGCATGGAAACACAGTCAGTGTTTGTTGTGAGGGCAGAAGGAGCTGTGTTGTCTGTACGATAGGATGCTGAGGGAGGACGTCTGGAGTATGTAAGCCGGGTGCAGGACACATGAGGGTATTGTTATGCAGTAAGACTAACCGATGGCTTTCAGGTGGAGGTGGGACTGTATCAAGCATCAGTCAAAGGCCCCTCCTTGTTGTCACAGTGATGGATTGACTGACAGTTGAGGTCAGGCAGGAATCTCAGTGGACTACGATGTTTGGAGACGCGATTGCGAGCTGCAGTGAGAATAGGAGAAGATGAATAAAAGTCAGTTTCAGCAAGACTAAATACATGTGTGGAAATAAAAGAGAAACAGGGGGAATGATGAGGGTGCAAGGTGTTGAGGTGAAGAAGGCGCAGAGAATTAAACACATAAGCTCAATAGTTCAGAACAATGGACAGTGTGGAAATGAGTTGAAGGAGAGAGTGGAGGCAGGACGAAGTCCTTGAAGATGAATGTCTGAAGCTATCTGTAATAAAGACAGAATAAAGGGAGACGTTTACAAGATGATAGTGAGACGCAATCTCCTCTACGGTTCTGAGATGGTTTTTTGGTCTAGTGTCCCATCTTTATGCTTCTGAACAACTTACAACCTTTAATTTAATCCTCCTCACTGTTAAGAGGTTTTCTTATGGATCCTCAGTCCCAAAACCTCAATTCCCCTTCACGTTGTTGGTCTGTAAATGCTCCTAATTTTAACATCTAAACACAGCTCAGGGAAATCTGGGAGGTGACTTTTCTCTTTTGTTGTCAGGGAGCGCATGCTACTCTAAAATGGACAATGTGAATATTTTAATGGTGACAGAAATGATCTTATTAAAGCATCAGTTTCTGCGTAAAGATTTTTTTTTCTGATGGTACGCGTCCTCTGCCTACCTTTCAGCAACCAGCCAGTGAATCCATCAACGGATTTACCTGCCGTGTCTGTGCAGGAGCCTGTTTATATGTTCTCCAATTTAAAGGAATGTTTTTTTAATCAGAATGTAAGAGACAGAGACTAAAAGGTCCCGTACATCTGGCTCACTCTTCAATTATTGACAGCTCAGGGATGCACTTGCAGCCAGACAGGTTCAGGACAAGTATGGACTTAAAGTGCATGTGTTGTTACGTGGATTGCAGCTTTTTTCTCAGATGTGATTAAATGATTGACTCAAAAGCACTTATACAGTCTGAGCTAATCCTTTGCTGTTTCACCATCAGTTAATGTAAGAGCCCTGAAATTGATTTCAATTACGTTACTGTGAACTCGCAGCAGTGGTGGAGCACAGGGTCCTTTCCACGGCGAACAAAAGGCCCTTTCACAAGAGGAAACGTTTCCAGGAGGGAGAATATATCATCATCAAATCTACCTCAATGAGAGGATTTCACAGAGCCTGTACAAGGCACAACTCATTTGTAAGCCTCAGAAATAAAAGAGGGTCAGCTTTGACATAAATATCCTACAATTCACAGTTCAGTTCTGGAGCAGCGTGTCATTGTACCGGTAAAAGAGTTGCAGGACAAAATAAGCATGTCCAAGTTTGAAATGCCTTTATTTATAGGTTCAAAGTGTAACTCGGTTCATTTTGCGTCTGTTCAATTTTCAGAAAAAGTCCTTAATTATCGATGCCAAAGCTGCTGTTCCTCAGCTGTAGCCATCATCACTGTTTACATCCAGATTATCGTTGTGTTAAGTCCGCCCAGAGACACTCTCCACAAGGACAGATCGGTTCGATTGGCTCCCCATATTGAATGAGCTCCAACGGATGCTAGCCAGACAAACCTGTGGTACATCTAGATTTCTAGACTAAATGCATCGGTGTCTTGAACCCTAACCGTGCATTCACACCGAAAGCATCACGGGCGTCATAGGCGTCGGAGGCGTCGGGAGAGTCAATTTGAATTTGAGAGAATCTCAACTTTATGCAAATGAGCAGCAGCAACTCCAAGGCAGCGTCCAATCACAGACCGGGATTCCCAAAGCAAAAAGCCTCAATTCACATTGTACTTTTGGGTACACACAAACACATTCATTCAGATGCATAGATGAGCATAGCTGTGCGCTAACAAACTTATTTTATCAGGATTTAAAGGAGCATGAGGCTCCTTTTAAGAAATGAGACTCTCTAGCACCACCCTTCACCACGACGGTCGTTGGGGGTACTGCAGCCAACAGTGAAGCCGGCACGGGAGAACGGGGAGAACGCACATGCAGCGTCAATGACGTCACATCCTCAGCCCAGCGCAGGAAATTCCGGCCCGGAATTGCAGCACATTTTGCAGCACACAGCCTGTTCAAGGCAACGGAGAGATACACTAGAGGATCATTCTTTTGGGTTTGGAACGCTTCATCTGACATTATTACTAGAAAACTTAAAACGTATACGCATTTTTTTCATAAATCCTGCCTCAATCCTGCCTCATGCTCCTTTAATATATTTCATCGAGCAAACATTTTTGCTGCCGTTTTTACCTGAACTCTGCTCACGTGAAACACGTAACTGATGGTTGAGGGGCTGTATGGTCTGAACAATTATATTTGCTACATCAATCCTATGCAAAATCATAAAAAACCTGCTTATTAATCACAAAACAAAGTTTAAACATCATGACCAAATCCGCTCCGACCCGGTGTGTCAGTGTTCACCGCAGACAGACTGCAGCTTCACCGGGACCAACGATGATGGTTAATGTTGATCCGCGGACTCTTGTTAAAGAGAGCATCAAACTCCCTCTTATCTATGTGGAAATACCGCTAAAATATAAAAAAGGCTTCCCAAAGTGTGATCCATGGTGAAATAGGAAACCGAAGATATGCATGCTATGTATAGATATATGTAGACTATATGCATATCCAATCAGAGTGGTGCATCATGACGAACAGCTTTGAAAGACACTGCTCCAGAAACAACATGTACGCTTCCAGGATGACAGCCAGGTGCTCTGTTGGGATGACATGGAACCATGAGATCTTTAAGATAAAGAGTTTAGTCCTTCAAGAGCTTTATACACGATGAGAATACTTTTGAATTCTGTCCAAGACTTCATAGAAACGCAGTGAAGAGGGTGGATAAATCTGTCATATCTTTGCTAAATCGGAGCAGAGAGCAGACTAAACATGTCAGCCAAGAAAGAGAACTTACCTTTACCATATTCATCTAGTTGGAAAACGAATGTAGCCAAATAAATCACTGGATATTGAGTCCAAACAACATTGTTCCAGGGGTTTGGTGGTTTGTTCAAATGTAGTTTTACAAACTTCAGCGGTGTCCAGTCCTGTGAAGATTGACAACTGTCCTGGATGTGTTGCACTAATATTCCTCACTCCAGGAATATAAACTCTAAATACTTTGTAAACTGTTTTATAACTCTTCCCATATTGATGTTCCGCAATGTAGCGTCCCTACTTAATTTAATTTAATAAACTCGTTGGGGCACCGCCTTTGATAACAAAGGAAAATTAAATTGTATTTATCAATCTCTTATCTGAAAGTAGGTTCTAATCTGGATTGGTCTGAGTACAATTCAATGGAAATGTATTACAAATTCTAATAAACAGACATATAAATGCGTTTATATATAGTGTGTGTATATATGCACATAGGAGGAGAACACTACTGATAAAAAATAATGACTTATAAGACCATTAGACTAATCTGGTTAACATCAGAGATGAAAGAATATTAAAATGAAGAGGTGTGGTTGATGGGCGACGGTGCTGGGAGATTCTTGTTGGCCAGACAAGAGTAGACCCAGAATTGTCATTTTTGTGAACACAGCGCAAACCAAAAGTAAGGCCAAAAATGGAAAACCTTGACTTATAAGTATAAGAAAACTAAAGCTTCTCTGTAGAGAATATTACTCGGTTTTCTTAATGATACAAAAGTTATTAGGGCCCGAGCACTGAAAGTGCGAGGACCCTATTGTATCTGTGATGTTTATTATTAGGGCCCGAGCACTGAAAGTGCGAGGACCCTATTGTATCTGTGATGTTTATTATTATTATTATTATTAGGGCCCGAGCACTGAAAGTGCGAGGACCCTATTGTATCTGTGATGTTTATTATTATTAGGGCCCGAGCACTGAAAGTGCGAGGACCCTATTGTATCTGTGATGTTTATTATTATTATTATTAGGGCCCGAGCACTGAAAGTGCGAGGACCCTATTGTATCTGTGATGTTTATTAGGGCCCGAGCACTGAAAGTGCGAGGACCCTATTGTATCTGTGATGTTTATTATTAGGGCCCGAGCACTGAAAGTGCGAGGACCCTATTGTATCTGTGATGTTTATTATTATTATTATTATTATTATTATTATTATTATTATTATTATTCTCGCCGTAAATAAATTGCCTTTTTGGTGGCCTTAAAATGCTCAAAAACTCATCAAATTTTGCACACGCTTCCAGAGTCGCGTAAAATTACGTATTTTATGGGCGACAGGCATGGGTCCACAAGAATGGGCTCTATAGCGCCACCTATTTTATGTTTTTTGACGAGCCCCACAATATGGTTTGACTTACAGCAATGACCTTTATGTGTGTATTATATTAGACAAAGAGCTACAAAAAAGTCTTTTGGACCCATGCTCTAAGTTACACAGGAAGTCCGGCATTTTGAACAGAAAATGTCATTTTTCATGAATTCTGATCATTTCTAGGCCTCGTACTTTAACGAACTCCTCCTAGAGATTTTATCGGACTGGCTCACAACTTGGTTTGTACAATCTAGACACATGGCCGACGCTAAATTGCGAAGCTTTTAAGTTTCTGCCAGAGGGCTCGACCGTAGTGATCCGGCGAAGTTTGAGGTCATTTTTAAGCTTCGCCATCAAACATCAATTGGCTGTAATTCAGCAATACATGATTTGATGTGGTTGAAAACGTATGTGTATGATTGTAGGCTGAGCCTGAAGACATCTATGGTGGAATATTCAGGATCGGTTGTAGCGCCACCTGTTGGCACCAGGAATTGTCTTGTCTTCTAGTATGCATCTGTGCTCCAAGGGAGATCAGTTTATTGATCTCAAAGTTGGTCAGATAATAGGTAAGACATTGACGATGACTGACAGAGAAAACTGTAAGTTCTTATCAAAGGGCGTTGCCGTTAGAGGTTGTCAAATTTCAGTGTCTCGCCATGAACATAAAAGTTGTTGTAACTTAAACATAATTGGTCAGAATCAACCCAAAATCAATTCATGTAATCAGGCTTCCATTCTGAACAAGTGGATATGACAATCTTGGATGAACTCCATAGCGCCACCTTTTGGTCAGGTATACATTTTTCATCAAATTATGTGCTGTAATGACTGTTTCGTTCATCCAATCTTAATCCAATCGACACATATGATTGTCAGTAGGTCCCTTGTTGACCGTGTCGCGTATCGTGGCCGTAATTTGAAAGGAATTGGCATTTTTATGTCACTCTGTATTTCTGGTAAAATATTAATTAAAAATCAGAGATTTTGTGTAAGGAAAATTAAATGGCAGTTTCAGATAGCTTACAACAGGACTAAAAAATCATACACTGGAACATATTATTTTCGGAGAACTTCGTCACTCTAAAAATTAAAAAAATGAGGAGGAGGCGGGGGCTTGTTATGCGCGCGCATCTCCCGCGGGGGGGCGGGGCATTGGAGCTGACGTTCAGCGCGGCCGCCATCTTGGATAAGGTACCGACGGCCATCTTGGAGAGGCTGGCAGAGATTTAGTTATGAAACAGGACGCTGTCACACATTAAAAATACGTACTTTTATGCTGAAAGACTTTGTATTATACTCTTTTACAAAGACATGGTATGGAATATTGA